>NW_027449312.1:0-29000 GCF_964194025.1 Convolutriloba macropyga
GGGGGGGGGGGGTGGCTGAGGGGGTCAAACTTTTCAGATTGAGAACCTCCCTTCACGCCAAGAAATTGTCTCCTCAAAACAGTTTTTGTTGAATTGCATACTTAGACACTAGTAAGGCGTAAAGCATCTCTAAAAAAAGAACTTCGTTAATTTCCCCTGATACACATAAGAATGAAATGCAAATGGTAAAAGAGGCAATGTAAAGTGAAAGAGGCAATGTAAAGTAAAAGAGGCAATGTAAAGTAAAAGAGGATTATTAAATTCTATGAGAGGATTCAAAAATTTTTTAAGAATTTAACGCCCTCCAAGGGTTTCCTGCGTATCCCCTTTTTTTAGGGACGAGAAGGGCTCTGAAAAAAATTGGTCGAGCAAAAAATCGCATAAAAAGCCTCAGGACTAATATAATTGCTACAAACTTTGTTTCAGAGCAATTGGTTTTTCTCGTCTTTTTCTAGATTTATCCTCAAAATTTACAGTACGCTTAGATTCGCTGAAAAATGAGGCATACAGTTGCTATGATTCAATTCGGCTTTGACAAAGTCACAACAATCCCCAACAGAATACAAGCAAATTCTCTGCCGATTCTTGGTATTAATCTATGAATAGCGTAATTTGGGTTTTTCAGACCTACAGAAAGGGACAAAAGAAAAACGAAAGTGCAATAAAAACAATAACTATTAATTTCTGAGGACAACTGAAACACTGAGTATTGGAGTCCTTGAAAAAATTGCTGGGCTCAAATTCAAGGAAAACGAATTAAGCAACATCATTAGCAAGAGGATGGAAACTTGAGGAGAAAAGAGGGAAAAAAGGAGGAATTCTTCAACGCCTGGTGTGGTCGTTGGCTGCACCGGGCCTTTATGGACAGCCTGAACGATGTGCAGGGGGTAGGGATTTTGTGAAGTGGGATTAAAGTGGAGGGATGTTTTTTTTTTGGGGGGGGGGGTCATATTCTAAGAACCGCCTTTAACACCATAAGCATAAGTCTCCAAAAGTTTGTCAATCGCACACTTGAAGACTACTGAGCAGTAAAGCTGCAAGTGCACTTCAGGCCAGCTGATTGACACCCTGTTTATCTTCTTTTTGAGGACGAAAAGTCAAATGTGTCAGAGGAAAAATTGATCGAGCGAACAATTTCATAAAAAAAGACCAACAAGGCTACTATAATTGCTACAAATTCTTGCTTGAAAGCAATTAAAAAAGTTGAAATATGGAAACTTTGAGATGAAAAAGTACTTGAAATAAGAAGACCAGTGTAAAAGCAACGTCATTGATCTCCGCAAACAAAGTGGAGTAGATGAATACCACTAACTGAACAAGATTTTTGCAACTTTTGTCTACTCCTTAACACTAACAATACAAAAAGTAAGCTCAATCAAAAACAGAAAAGCTTAAAAAATACATGCTGCTACAATCGCGCTTCCATAGATACCGACAGAAGCCGTGAAAAACGCGGCCTCGTTAATTATTATGCTGCTGCGGGTAACTTTCTTGGGAAAAAAAGTTGAAAAAAAGAAACATCAACAAAAAGGAAGAAATTTTGAAAAACTGATTATGATCCGACACAGCTCAGGTATTGTTTTCTCTACAACAGCTCTGAATCAGCAGTCCGCACTGATTAGCAGATTCGTCGATATCCAATCTCACGGCAAAAGAATACAAAAGATACGTTTCTAATCATTTCATTTTCTTTCACGGAGTGTGACTGTTTTTTAAAGTCACTTACCCAATATAACTACTTCTTCAATATACAAAGGACCGGCATTGATTACACACTGTTCCCAGCCTCTCAATAGTGATCTATTGTCAGTAGAAATTAGCTGCTTAAAATTCTGATTGTGTTCAATTTTCTTAATTTGTGTCACCAAAATAAACATAATCAAATAACGTCATTAAAATCGCTCTCGAACGATTAGTGGAAGCTCGAATATCAAAATTATTGCAACCTGTTTCAGACGGGTGGGTGGAGTGGTTAATAAATTAGCTAAATTGAGTTTTTTGCTTAAAATGTTGAATGCCAGAGAAATTTAGATCAAGCAAAAAATCAAGGGCGCAAAAGTCGCATTAAAACGTCAAAACGGTCAAGCAAAACATTTGCTTAAAAGTACGTAGCCGGTGAAATACCGGAAATGGCTCAGAGAGTGCTGCAAGGAAATCTCTTTTAATTAACCCAACCTATTTCAGAAATATCAAAAAGAGAATCTTTTTGTTTTGCCGCCCCCCGCGGTGTTTTTTACGCACACAGTTAAATATATGTTTTTATATGGCACTTTACTATGTAAAAAAAGTATCACGTGCGCCTGGGGGCGTAAAAAATATAAGCCAACTAAGCTGGGGGCGGCAAAGTAGAATAGATTCCAAAAAGGAAACACAAACGACGCAATCTATAGTTCGAAACAACCAATTGTTGTCTAGGAATAGGGACCATGGGGTGAGGGTTGTAGGTGGGGGAGGGGACTATGTAGGGTGTTGTTAGGATGTGCGAGTAGGAAGGTGATATGAGGGCAGGTAGGTGGTGGGAGGCAGATGGAGGGGGTTGGTTCTTTGGTGTAGGTATTTTGAGTAGGTGATTTTGAGGTAGGTGGGGGTTTAGGTAACCGATAGATAGGTTCCCAGGGGGCTACGTAGGTAGACATTAAGTGCTGAGTGAGTGTAGGGTGTTTGCGGGGGTGGGAAGTTGTTGGAGGGGTTGACATGGGGATAGGTATAGGAGGTAGGTGGGGGATAGGTGGCGGTGGTAGATGAGTGGGTTCGATAAATAAGGGGGATTTTCACGAGAGCAAAGGTTCGCAAATTGAGTTCTTCGTCTTGAATATTATCAAAAATTCGTAATTACTTTACATTGCAAGCTAAGCTACTGTTAAAATGCAAAGCTCGAAGACAAAAGTAACAGCTCAAAAACGGAGGTAAATGGTCAAATAAAAAGAATTCTAAATTCAAGACCTGAACAAATTGCTCCAGCGAAAGAAAATCTTGCAATACCAATACACATCTTGGAGTCGTAAAAACATCAACAAATTTACAATAAATCGTGCCAACTTCGTTCGAGAGCAATTAGTAAATTCAAGATCATAAAAGTCAACTGAGAAATAAATAAAAGCTCACTAAAAAATCAATTAGAAACCTTGAATTGCCGGTATATCAAATAAATGCTACAAGGTTTTTTATATCAAATGATAACGAAGAAAATGTCAGCAAACAGTATCAGGCACTGGCAATTTTAAAACAGAGTAGACAAACTGTTTGTGCTAGAAAAAAGCAGTTACTTCTTACATCGAAACAAAAATTGATCCAACATTCTTTTCAATAGAAACCTTTACTTGTTACTTTTAAAAAGGAGAATAATTAATTTTTCCCGCTTTAATTACACTCTAAATTGATATTTTGGTGACTATTTTTGTTTGCTCCTGTCACTGTTTTTCTATATAATTTTTAAAGAATAGGGCCACGTAATCATGTATAGCAGGCCAAACCAATAACAGCAGTAGAATTTAGCTCGAAATGATAGAAAATATGTCCGTCAATAATATCCTCATTTGGAGATTCTGTTAATATGCTCAGAAAGGTGATTTTTTTCCACTAAGTCAACTTTTATTTATGTAATTTCCGTAGACTGCCCTAGTACTTTTTGTCGCTATTTTCCGCTAATATCAATTCCTTAATCTGAACGTTTTTTGTGCTAGTTTTTTATTATATACCTAAGCAAGGAGGCTCGGTAATATGTGTTCGCACATTAAGTTCCAACGCCACTCATCTACAGTTTTCATTTAGTTGTCTACCAAATGAGGAAGAGATAAAAAAATAACATATCAACATTTTGTTCAACAAACTACTATAGGAATAAAACAATCTACTCTAGAGGGTTTATGAGACCTGTGGCTACCATAAAATGACTACCAGAAAAGACGGAAATAAAAATCAAATAGTTACAAATACTAATTACGACCAAAATTCCTTGTCCATTTTTTGAAAACCAATAACAACCAAATCAAAATGGCATCAGATAAAATTTATACTCTGAAGATTAACCGTCACTTTTTTGGACAAAATATGGGACTTTTCCTCAATGCGGCTTGGCAACAAGTCAACTAGGAATATGCAAAAGGGGCAAAGTTTATTTAAACATTGCTTTTATTTAAAAAAATTTAATCTGAGCTGATTAGAAACATTAGGCATCAAATGAAATCATTGAGAGAGTCTTTTATACCTACAAAGAGAGCGACTCAGGCCTCTCGTTATCCAGGATATGTCATACGACTAGAAAAAACGGCAAAGACAGGCAAAAATTAAAATTTTGCACGAAAAGTTATGCACGAAAACGATGTCCCCCCATCAAATAAATATTAAGCTGATCACTAAAAACAATAAAAATCTTCGTAAAAGGGGGCAAGTATGCAAAAATCACGAAAATTGGTTTTATGAAAACTGGTTGTTCCAAGAAGAAAGACAATTTGAGGAAAATAAAACCTTTATGAAGAGCAAATTGTATTTCAATAGATAATTGATAAGTGAATCAAATAAATCAATAAGTGAATTGTATAAAGAGATACTCAGCTACAAATTAACAGAAATAAAATTGGCAGATCTTAAAAATCTATCTCTTTTTTTTAAAAATAAAATCAAATATTTTCAACATTCATAGCCAACAAAAGCTTTTGACTAAAAGAATAGACAGTTTTTCTTGCAACTACTTGGAAAATAATTGCGATTGTTATTAATGAGACTAAATCATATGACTATAAAATAACATTAATTATAATGTGAACTAATTTTCACAAACAAACTTACGAAACCACAGTTTTGAAGCCATTAAATTTATAAGATATTAACCGCGAGAATATAACATCTTCATTTGCGTCACCTTTGACCACCATAATGTCTTTTTGTAAAACACAAAATGACAACAAAAAGAACCACTAAAACTGAAATGTATCTAAATTTCCCAAAATTCCTCTGAAACAAATTGTCGACGCCCTGAAGACATCATTTAAAACGTTTAAACAACAGAAAAATTATTGTTTGATTCAACAAAAAATTAGAAAGAGCTCTAAAAATGAGCTTAATTTACGAAAATGGATAAGTTAATGAGAAAATGGAAAAAGGGATAAGTTGAAGAATAGCATTACTCTTTTTTGTTAGAAAATTAATTCGAAAGTCAAAACAATCTTTAGCTATTTACCGGTATCAGTTATTAAGTTCATTTGTTTATCTATAGTTGGACACTGAGACCTTTAATTACACAATACTTGGCATATGACAACAAAAATTAATAACAAATAGAGGGCAAAAATAAAAACCTTTACCAATTTCTGCAAGAGAATGGTGTCGCAGCCCTTCAAACCATATGTTATGAAAACAAAAAGATTTTCAGTTTCAAATTTTGTAACGCTTTTTTAGGTTAGATTGTTAAATAATGTTACAATTTAAAAAGAAACAAAAACAACAGCAAAAATGGGAAATTATGCACAAAAATCAGAACATTTTGTATAAAAACTCGTAGTACCAAATGCAAAAAAACCTTCTGTTAAAACGATCGGTCACAAAATTAGTTCGTCTCCTATACAGAGGAGAGAACGATCTGTACTTACTGAGAATAAAAAAAAATGTTGACTAAAAGAATATAAAAAATTGACAAGTTCAAAAAATCACAGAAATTTCCCTAAAACAAATACATTCAATAACAAAAGAGACATTAGGTAACAATCGAATGAATAGAAAAAGTCCACTTGCGCCTCTTGAGAAAAAAATTTAGATGTTTGAGTGGTTAAACTTAAAATACAGCCAAAAGAATAACAATTGAAGGCAAAAGACAAGAATTCAGTTAAATTTTACTAAAATTCTTCCTCAAAGCCATAAAAACCCTTTGGTTCTCTGAAAACAAACGATATCTACATTCAGCCTCAAATGTACGTGAACTAGAGCGATCATTAACGGAGTCGTGAATAAAAAATATTGTCAGTAATTAGCATTAAAAACGCAAACGCGAAATACTTTGAAAAAAGGCAGCATCAAAATAAAAACCAAAAAGTCTCTGATTCTAAGAATCCACGATTTTGTCGCGCGCCCAGCAAACCGACCAAGTGTTCCAAGTGTTTGCGAATCAAACCAATTATTGCGTGGAATTCTTCAAATATTAATAAAACGAACGATGCATTTTGTATAATCATCGAGACAAATCTGCAAAAAACGGCAAAGATTTAATTCCAGAAAACTTTTATACGGCGCCTAATTGCAACTAGCGCTCTTTTGGTGATTAGGGAGTCTGTTTTAAGGTTTTTAGGCCACTAAGTCTGGCAGACTTTAACGAAATGAACCAAAAATAATATTTTGTGCCATTTTTGAGGAAAAAAGTTTGAATTTTGAAAATTTTATCAAATCGAAAAAATCTTTTTAATTCCGTATTCTACGCTGGACGAGCTTTTCAATGATACCACCCACAATTCTCTACGATGAATATATCGATCGGCCGAAATTGACTGAACAAAAAAAACCCAGTTGAGCATATAGTTCCTCCTCCCCACTAAAGTGGGGGTCGGAACAAATAAATATGTTATAACAATTTTTCTCTAGCGCTGAGTTTTGAATCATTTCTAATCAACAGTTAGTCTTTATCATAAGCAATGAATAAACTAAGGGATTTTTATGCGATTAATCTCAAACTATGATCGCTTTAATTTGCACCAAATTAGTGGATATTAGTGACTTTAGCCGCTACTCGTGGAATCGGCTGATAAAGTTTGCCAATTTTTTGCTACTAGATTCTGCAGTTAACGTAAAGCTATTTATATACTAAGAAATCAACGATGCTTAACGGATAGTAGTTACAAAATATTGGCTCAAATGTCCACAAATGATCGAAAATTCTTTAAAAAGCAAATTATGAAGTAATACACAAATCAATCAATCAGTTAATTTTGACAGAAAAAGACGAGTGTAACCCAGTGAACATCTGTGGAAGTGGCAATATTTGTGACAATTCAGTGTTCCCATACTCATGTCAGTGTACACAGGGATACATTTTTGACAACTCAATTTATGGCGCCGGTTGTCAGGGTATGTGCAAATTATTATATGATTCTTAAAAATTAGGATCTGCCATTCTCACTGACTCCATGGCTATGGTTAGGTTAGAAAATTTGGTATCACTGATGTAAATGAGAATAAATGAAAAAAAATGACGAAAACGGATTGAGATTAACATCAATTTCGTTAGCAAAAAGTAGCACAATGGTCATTTCAGACGTAAATGAATGTGAGACTATTGCCGACATCTGTGGAAGTGGAAATGTATGTGACAACAGTGTGTTCCCCTATACATGTGATTGTCAGGATGGATATACGTTCAGTGGAGTTTACGGGGAACCATGTGAAGGTAAATTTTAGGTTTAAACGAATAAATTGGCCAAATTTATGCGAAGAAAATACAAGTACAGGTTGCGCCCATTTGAGCCATTAAACTGTATGGCAGTATATTGTTATATTATTGGACCAAAGGTCTTTTTCCTGGGCTCATTTATAGCTTTTTTGATTTGGGTATAGTATACTCTCTTTTCTTCGACTTTAATCTCTTATTGTAATATTTTTAAGGGATACGTTTCTGTGTAGAAGAACAATACACAAAACATAAAAAATTATCTGTAGATTAAAAAGCATATAATATATCAAGTTACAACTCCGCAAAAAAAACCCTGATTTGCCAAAAAAATGGTTTTAAAGCTGCCAAGTTTTAATACTACAATTTTATCTTAATCTTTGGACGACAAACGTATTCTTATTCCTGGGATAACAAAATCCTTGAGACGACTAAATTAAGATAACATCAAAAACGGGTATTAATTTAATTATATTGCACTGAACATAAGTCTCCAAAACAAGGGTTGATATTTGTTTTATGACTACGTCTTTTTTGCAAAAAATCGTGGAAATTTACAGCATTTTAGTTTACTGTTATATTTTATCAGTGATTGCAAATAAAAAAGCGTCAAACTTCTAAGAACCACTTTTGAAACCTTGAATTCTTGTTTACTCAACAATTCGGGTGAATCGCATCCTTAACGACTAGTAAGAAGGAAGGCTATAGGAAAATTGATCAGGAATTAACGCCTTCCCCTCTTCACCTACCTATTCGGTTTTTGAGGAATAAAAACTCAAAAGGTGAGACAAAAACAGAGGACAATTCTGTACTTAAAATCTCAATACCAGGGGACCAGCTGGACTAATATACTTGCCAGAAACTTCATTTGAGGACAAATAAGCAAAAATTAATTGAAATAGAAGAGCGAGAAAAAACGAGAGAACAAATTTCTAATCTCATTAATTTTTTATAGTTAATTTTATAATCCTTTTGAATTTCACGATCATTTTTTGCAGTTGTTTTTAATAGCGTTTCTAACAAAAAAACATATGCCTTTAAAAATGACAAAGTTAATAACTTGTGTTAAAACGGAAGCTTTCCATATCATTAAAGTAATTTTCAATATCGGCAGGAGCGGAAAAATTGTTTTTCAAATATTGTTAAACTTATTATTAGCTTTATGTTAATTTGTCTAATGTTAACATTTAAGCAATAGTTAATGACCAAATGTTGCCTGCGCAATTGGTCGAACATTGATGCAAGTCAACATCGGATATGTGTGAGAATTTTTTTAAAAAAAAAATAGAGGATATTGCTTAAAACTAAAGCAATGCAGCTGAAAAGCAGTATCAAATTAAAATTTAGCGGAAATAGCAGAGATAATACCAATTTGCAACCACCCTGTGGTGGTTTTTAATTGATATTACTGGTTATTTTTTTGTAATTGGCACCGATTTGCAACTACTCTTCTCTTAATCTGATTTTATTGGCATTTTTTTAGTTGTTGGCACACTAGACAGTGCAAAATAAAAAACAAAGCCGGTAGAATAGGGGAAACAACTCGTAGCGTCATGCAATATAATCTTAAACCTGTAAATTACCGAAACCGGAACATCAAATAGACACAAGAATAAAAAGTAGCCCAATAAAACACATTTAAAAAGTAGTTTAGAAAAGGCAGACACAATTTCCATTTCAGTGGTGTGGGTAGCTGCTGGACGTAGGTGGGAATTGAGTGGGGTAGGTGGAGGGGAGGCGTGGGTTAAGGTGGGGTTGTGGGGAGGTAGGCGTGGGGGAAGTAGGTGAGGGGATGTATGTTGGGGATTGTAGGTGAGGGGCAGGTAGGTGGGGGTATGTAGTAGGGTTGACTTATATAGGATCAAAAAATCTCAAAATGATCTCTATTGAATATTTCCATCAGTTCTTAATATATATACATTAATACACTCACGTGCACACTATAAAAAGAAAATTCTGCAGTGCCGGAATTTAAAATGCAAGAAGTTACTACTTAGCCAGAAGTTGACTTTCATCATTTTAAAACGTGCGCGTTTCATGTTTTAAGCACGGTTAAGTGTCTCTTCGGAAGTCACTTCCAAATTCAGACATAATATCTCGAACCACTCCGCGGTTCTCGATAAACGGCAGAAGTTATCACTGACTTCAAGCAGAATCACGTGATCATTACTTACAAACTAAGTTACTGTTAATTTCCAATTTTCGAAAACAGAAGTCAAGAATCAAAAACAGAGGCAAATGTTCGAAACAAAAGAAGACGTGAATTCAAGTCATGAACAGACCAGCTCTGACTAAAAAAAAGCCGGTAGAATTCCAATACTCCTCTTCGAGTCGTAAAAACTAACGGTATAGTTACACCCTAGATATTATTGGCAACAATCAAGATTAAAAACTAATTACTTTTTATTGTCCAGCATTGAAGCTTTTGGAAAAATCCGCAAGCTGCAAAAATTAAATTTTAAAAACAAAGGCATTTATAAATATAAGCACAAATTGAAGGGAAAATTTTTCCAGAACGTACAGTGGCAGATAAACTAGCCAAAATAATTTACTGTTTCAGATACAATAGACGAGTGTGCGTCTGTAACTGACATTTGTGGCAGTGGACACGTGTGTGATAACAGTGTGTCTCCCTATACGTGTAATTGTCAACAGGGTTATCAATTTAATGGAGTGTATGGACAATCTTGCACAGGTAAACAAACTGTTCGAGAGTTTGCTACTTTGCTCAAGAAAAAAAACTCTTCTATTTTTCGCTGATTGATCAGTACAATATTGTTTGTACAATTGGCAAAATATATTTAATTCACTCAATGAAAAGTTTTTACGCTAATTTATCAGATCATGATGATGTCTCTAAACGAAGGATTTAAAAACTCAGAAATAAGACGATAATGTAGAGTCAAAAAAAAATCTTTTTGTTTTCTAATTGTGATCTTTGCTTTGTGGTAGAACTTTTTTGTTTTCAAATAGATAAAAATGAGTGCAACATGGGTGTGTGTGGGGATGACGCATTGAATTGTTTGAATACAGATGGTGGATACACTTGTGAATGTGCAACCCTCTTCATCTTTGATTCAACTCTTTACGGATCAGGATGCAAAGGTTCTCTGATTTACACTGACTTAACATCCAACAGTACTTATACATAAGCACTCGGACCATAGATCTTGTGTAATAAAGCACTAAATTGCGGTATTCGCAGAGCATAATTCTACCCAAACTGTATCTGGTGATTGTTACTTTTTCCGAGAAATATTTGGTTTTCAAACATAGGAAACCATCGGTATCTACAAAAGTTCCCACGATTTATTAAGGGGCTTCATCGTCTTTGTTCGGTATTTAACATAAAGAGCCGATATTGTCGTTTATTAAACGGCATGTTTGGTATCGTCGTTTCCTAAACGTCAGAGAGATTTGTTTGCGATGAGAGATGTACCGTGAGCTTTTATCTTCTAGGTTTTAAAAGCAGGTTAGTCCAGTAGACCGAACAAAATACGGTCGGCAGGGAGGTTTCAAACGTAACCACTGTCAACATTTTTGCTTGTAAACTACAAGGAAGTATGCCAGTGAATGTGAAATAATCTGTAAAAATCTAATTAATTTTGAACAAATGTGCTAAAATTTTGAATCCAAAAACAACAAAAAAATGTATTCGTTTAAATAGTTTTGTGAACAGCTAAAAAACATTTTTCAAAATTTTTTGCATAATTTTTTATTCTTCTCTAAGAAGTACGTTTGAAACTTCTGCAAAAAAGTCGCTATCGTAACATTTGACTATATTCCAAACAAAAAATAAAAAACTCCTACGGAATAAAACCGACAGTTTCTTATGTCTCTAACTAAAAATAACAATATATTTCTATAAATTAATTACAACCATTTGACTGAAGAATAAAAAAGAAACAGTTTGAATTTAGAAAGTTATGGATAAAAAGTTCTTTTTAAAATCGTAAATCACTTTTTCTGTATTCGTTCTTCACCTCAGGTGCTTTCAACCATTCTAATAACCATGAAGAAGTTCTACTGGTTGAAATTGGTTGATACAAGTTACACAAACTCGACTACTTGGCTAGCCTTTTGGAGATGTTGTGTTTATCAGTTTCAGTTTCTTTAAGTAAATAAGTACTGATAAAAACAATTAAAAAATGACTTTTTTTGAGAAAAAAGTGTGATGTAAATGGATGGGGCTCAAAACCAATTGTTTGTGTGCTTGAGTTTGTGCGGAAATAGCGAATTGCACTATGTTGTTTTTTATAATGCAACTTATTTTAATTTATCATTCCGTTCATCTGTTTTCAAAGTGCCGCGAATACAAAAAAGAATGATTAGAACACGGTGGGAATGGATCCGACGCGCAAATTTTAGATAGCGTGTTAGCCTACCGCTCTTAATTCTATGAAACAATCTACATAAGTTCAGGTTTTCTTTGCAAATCACAAAAGGCTCAGTTCGATGTAATTAAAGCTAAAGAGTAATAATCAGCTAAAATGATCACATTGCGGTAAGAATTAATATTCTAAGATGATAGGGCGTGACTGAGGGGGCAAGAAGTGAAAAAACTGCGAAACATGAATTGTTATTGATTTCAAAATAACTAAAATTTTCGTAATAAAAATAAGTGTTTAGGTAAAAACGCTACGCTTACCTGAACCCTAAAACCATTGAAACCAAGCCGCGAGTACCACTAGAAGGTATTTAATTAGAGGACATAATGGAAAACTCCTTTGTCTTATTTTTTTTATCAGTGGGGTATTGCGTGTTGAATGAGATCATGAGGTCTGATCTTCATTAAGTGTAAAACCTAAAATGAGAAACGTACCAATAAGGTAACAAAAGTAAATTGTCTAATCAGAGCTTTGAACTACAAATGGTCAGATTTATTGATTTTATGTTTGATGGTTAATCTGCTGAACTGTTTCGCTAACCCTTAAAAATAAAATATATGATGTAACAGCTGCTGATATATAAAAACGTTTAGGCAAACGGGAACAAAAATAAGACTTAGCAAGAGTGGGTCTTGAACCAAAATTTCACTTAGGGTAAAGACAAAAAATTTAAGCTCCTTGACAATCTTTACAACTTAGGTGTTGTTCATATTTCCATGGGGTAAAATAAACCAAAGTTAAATAGGGTAATTTTCAATTTATGTTAACCGAAGGTTATAAGAGTGATAAAAGCGCTACGCTAACCTAAAGAAAAAAACACTGAACCAAACCCGATTGCCTGTATTGAACCTGATGATGAACTTAGACCCGGTCCTCGTTTTATATTATTATTCAAATTTTTGACCTGTTATTTACGCCGAATTTCTAAGGTGCTCCAGATAAAAATTATCAATAAACGAGGTGGTCAAATGTTTTTTTTTGTAACAGTTCTGTGGACATTGTCTTTTTTTGTGTGCTAATTCAGGACTGTAAAATGTTTTTAATTGCGCGATTTAATTATCTAGTGGCTAGTTTAATTTGATTCACTCTTACAAATTGAATGTTTATCTTACCTCTTCGTGAAAGTTTCGACCCTGAACCATATTGGTTTTCGCATGCAGATTCTTAAAACTCTGTTCCGGAAATTTTGTTTTTTGTTAAGGAGTGTTTGTGATTGGTCTATCCAACAGGCATGGGAGTACAAAAGCAGAGGACGGATCCGAGATTTTTTTTACAAGAAGTAGATTTTCTTCCTTGATGTTAAGATTACTGAGCCTCCAAAGTTGAAAAAGCATGCTATTTGTTTTCAATATTGGTTAATTGCAGTTATTGTTCCATTTGAGTTGGGGTGTTAAAGTGACAGACAGAAACTTTAGCGGGTGTGTTTTTCCAATGTGTACTCCATTTTTTAATTGGGTTTTATATATTTTACTTGTATATTATTAATTTTTCAATTGATTGCACCAGTCTAGGAGACTATTCAAAGATGATTGCTGATGCTTTTGAATAATTTTTTGGAACGCGATCTGTAGTATATTGCAAAGTCATCAACCAAACATGATGTCTCTTCGTTCTGTTTTGGTAGTCGGCTTGGGTAAATGAGGTACAAATTGGGAGCAAATACTCTCCATTGAGGTACTCCGGCGGTCGGGCCCAAATTATCCAGGACAAAAACATTTTTTCACGAATGTGTTTTTTTCTAACAAGAAAATTTTATCCCTTTAATGACTGATATCTTCAGCCCCGTTGATTGTATTTTCTGAATAAGTCCAAAACGCCACACAGCATCGAACACTTTTTCTATATCCAAGCACACTAAACCAATCAATTTGGACTACTGAAAGGCTTCAGCCTAATTAGGTTGTCTGTGGAGCAACTGTTTTATTCATTAGGCGCTATGAGTCTCTCAAAAGTCCTTTTGAATAGCGAAGTGTCGAAGTGTATTAGAAACAAACTTACAAGCGTTTCATTTTTTGCAATTTGTAAGACTATTTGGTTCCCACTTTTCAGATTTTGATGGGTCATTGTCTTGCTTTGGTATCATTGTTATCTGAGACCCTTTCAAATAATTGGAACGTACGAGTTGTTAATTGAGCTTCCGAAGAGGAGAAAAGCTAGTATTTTAACATTCTGCTGTACAGTGTTTGGGAGCTCGTAGCCAATTTTATCTTGACAAGATTTTTGAGATTGATTTAGGTTTTCTTCGAAATCGTCTGTTACCACATTTTCAAACTGATCAATGTCGCTACTTGTCAATGTCCAAGTGTTTAAAATTGCCATCGTTTTATATTTGATAATTTCGGAGTGTTCTGCAATTTTTAATGGTTCTGTTGTGTGGTTTGGCATGGTTTTCTTTAACAATTGTTTGAATTTTTTTCTTTTCTCTTGATCTGTTGCATTTGATCTTTATCGATTTGATCTTTATCGATTACGTTGTGGTAATTGTCACTTTTTTTGGTTAGGCTTGTTTCCGTTCGCAAATTCTTCCTTAGCTTTCCAGAAACCTTTGGTACCCTTATCGCCTGCACGTTCTGAAGTTGTTGCTCTTTTTGTCATCTGATAGCCTAATTGATTGTTTGATTTCTTCATGTAGGTAATTTATCTGTGTTTGCCGATATCTAAATTCACCGCCAACTCCAGAGGTTTACGCAATAACTCAACCAGACGGATGATAAAATTAATTTAATCTGCGTTTCTCAGATAGTGAACAGGCCGAGGGTTCGACTATCTATATGTTCATCTTTTGCATTCTCTCTAAAATTCTTAAGGTTGATTTCCAAATTCAGATCAAATTTCTTTTTTTTGAGGTTCATAATTGTAATTGTGGTTCGGTGGTCACTGTCTAATCCTCTGACGCTTGAAAATCGTTGAAATGTGTAAAAATTATATCGTCGCAAAAATGCAAATCGAACATATTTCTCTTTTTTCAGTCAAGCATTTGATAGATGTAGTGACCGTTGTTAGGAAGCTTAAAATGGCCTTTATCAATTAAATTTAGGAGTTTATAACTGAAAAACCTATGAATAAATTGATAATTAAGTCTACAACTGAAACAAAACGAACGAGGATATTTTGAGTTTAAATACCGAGCATACCGACGAACTCTTACGTTTAACTACCGAAAATGCCTTTGAATCTTTTCTTACATTCCAAACCGATAATACCAATTAAACCGGACGTACCAACGCTTTCCTATGTTTGAAATCAAAGATACTGAATATTTCTTTTAAATTTGTCGTTGTTTTTGTTCTCTTTTCTCAATTAGGGATCAAATCTAATTTCAGGCCCAAAAACACACCGCTGCAACTGCCATGATCATCACGTGAACCCAAAAAAGAATTTCTCTGAACAGCATTTTCTCTGTGTTCAAAAAACTAATTGTAGGGAATGAGTCGTTTCCAATGCGAGTTGATAGTAAAAGATCCAGACACAAAAAATAATCTTATTAGCTTATGAAACTTGGAATATAATCTCATTCTCCCAGCAGGCAATGAAAAGTTTTCTGCCCTAATTGCCTTTAGATATCCAAATTTCAGATATCTGTTTTAGAACAAATTCGAAATGCTTCATTTCAGATATACTTAACAACGAGAGTTTGTGGCTCAATGTCTTCTCAGTGGAGGCTTTTTCTGGAATTCACATCTTTAACTATTTCGCTACTGGCGATATCAATGCCGTTATTCCTGCAGCTACTGTCTATCCTACCAAAATACACAGACACAGCCTTATGGTGGCCAAATTAGAAGCAGCTCAATATATACGATTCTCAATTTATGACTTGGACATGAACAAAGTGAGATATATTATCTTCCAACCTCTAGCAACAGACGATTTCAAATCGTGGTTTACCTGGGATAGAGTTAAGTACAACTGGGGATGGAACTTTGAAACCAAAAACCCCGGTGTAACTTTTCTAATCCAGACTGGCGGGGCCCCACAGGGAGCCAAAATTAGGTTTTTCATGATAGTTGACAACTATCAGAGCAATTGTAATGACTTTGGGTGGTTTATGGCTCTTACTAGATCAAACCCCGAAGTAACTCCTTGGTGCGGCAGTTTTGAAAACTGGTGGACTAATTCACAGCTGATTAGCGCTGGAAAAAGTAACCAAAACCAGCCTCCAGCATTTATCTATGCTGACACAATTGCAGCAAAAAATTTCAAACAACATAAGCATGCTGGCAAGATCACCATTGATGTATTGTAACACATAAACAGATTTGAAGAATTTTATGTACATACGTCCTTGTAATTGATTGCAAACGATAGTTGGCATTTAGGGTTTAGATGACTGTAAGAGTTTCCATTACCTTTCACATAATCAATTTTTATCAACAAAAGAAAATTTACCAGTTTCTGATGGAAAGAACATTATTCAGTGAGTTTGTTTCAAAATCTAGCCATATCTTTCAATACAACAATTCCTTTGCAAACTTTCACTTAATCTGAACACGTTTGATCAGCATCAACATATGATGGAAGCGGATTTTAGCACCAAATGAGCGTGCATGAATGCAAAAAAAAGTTGAGCAAAAGCGAAAATAACTGTTTTGGTTTGGTCGTTTACAAAGAAACAGTAAGAAAAAATAAACTGTGAAAAATTAAGTTGATGTTTTATTGATAGAACATAAAAATTACTACTGTAATTTTTCCCCTGATAATTGTTATCGATTAATCTTTTCGAAGAATATTTTTTGGAACGTATAAAAATACTTCTCACAAAAAGATTCTCAGATGAGTTGAACGATGATTTAACGAAAAGATTAGTTCTCAACCGGAACAACCTCGCAAAAGTCTTGTAAGACAATCCTCTTTGTTTCTAGAAGGATTTAGAGACATGATATAATCTTGTTTCCACTGATTTTGCTACTTCCTGTACATATTAACATTTGTCTTGCAATCTTTTGCAAATCAACTAACCTATTCAAGAATCCTAACGGATCTCATAAAAACTATCCCTTAACTGTAAGGGATAATAAAATGCAGAACTGAGAACACGTTTTGAACACTAGCAAAAACGTAATAATTTGATTTGTGGAAAACCAAAAAAGCGGATTCATTGTGAATTCTCCTCGTACCCGGGTCGAGGTTTGGCGGTGAATTTTCGTAAGAAATGCGGTGAATTTGGCGGTGAATTTTTGTAAGATTTGTAAGAAATGCGGTGAAATGTGGAATTATTTTTTTTCACCGCATTCAACGCAATCACCGCATTTCTTACAAAATTTCACCGCATTCACCGCATTTCTTACAAAAATTTACCCAAAAACCTCGACCCGGGTATTGTCCTTATCAAAGATCGAAGACCAGCGATTCCCGCAAATCAAGGAAGCAAACTTTTATTGATAACACATTCTAGATAAGGAAACAATAAAGAGAATCAAAGCAACATTTTAGCCTATATCGATCAAATCAACATGTCAGTTTAAACGGCATAGTTTGTGGATCCTTTTACTAGGTTTTTTGTCTGACCAATGATCAGATTAACATTACAGTGCAGAGGTATAATGCCGGTCACCATTTTATACCGATATGATTGAAGCCTAAAAAAATACTAAACAAGCTTCATTTTATAGCTTTCATAATTAAACTTCGTCAAACGTCTCTTATTTGCTTGCACTTTTTCCGAGATTTCTAAGTAAATTAGAACTTATATTATCTGCAATTTAAATACTCAAAATATAAGGGCTGAAAAAAGTGACTCTTTTTGGAATTTTTCTCGCTTACATTTATTAAATTGGCAACACCAGCGGAAATAACCTTTGTTTTAATAGATGGGCATTGTAAAGAACAGGTATCAAGTAAGAATATCAGAGGAGAAACAAAGCGACACCGAGGTGTTCATATAAAATTCAAGGCATTTAACTGAGCAACAAAAACAATAATAAATTACCACCGTAAATATATATGCCCGTCTGGCATTGTTGATACGCGGTGTAATTCTTAGACTGGTGAAGGGGAAGAAATGCATTTCGTCAACAAATTCAGTTTTTGCATGCTATTGAGTATCAGAACGAAAAACATGGAAAGAAGCAATCAAGTCTCACTAATTTTTCAACATTTGATGCTATCGATTTCGTTTCAGAGTGTCTGAATAAAAAATGCAGTGATCTTGGGTTTAAGTTTGCTTTCATATAAACGTTCAGAGTAATTGCTTTTAAGATTATAAGAGGGCTTTAGTGAGATTGTGATCAAAGTTTTACCCATGTCAAGATGATATTTTATTTATTCAGCTGCATTTCACCTGTTGAATTTCAATCGGGATAGATCCATTAGGTTTCCTTGTGAACAAATTTTTTAAGGGACAATTATGTCACTGTCGTGGTCTCAAGCACGGGTCAAAACAATGGAATAAGTCGAATTTAGTTTGAAATTGATTCTTATTGAGTTCCTTTGATCCATGTTACCGACCGCATTAATGGTGTCCAGAACCACTATTGACAAAAAAGTGGATTTGTTGAATGCTGACTCCTCTATGTTCGTGTTTTGTCATTTGTCGCAAAACTTTGCACAGAAAAAATGATGAAATCAGAAGCGAAAACGTTATCTAAGACTTACAGGTCACAAACATTTTTCTTGGTTTATGCAGGTAAGAAGAACTACTTAAACTTAGGAGAAGAATGAACCCTAAAAACTACTAGACGTCCCGGAAAAAATTCGAAATGTAGTTCAGTATTACATCCCACCAAAAGAGAGATTGGCAACGGAAAAAACGATTAATTTTTCTGAGTAATTGGACAAATTGGATAAAAGCGTAAGGGGATCTGACGACGTGCATTGGAGTACAGGCACGTCTCCGTGACTTCGATCATTTTTAACAACTGCCAAGCCGCAGGTTGAGATTTTACAGACTAAGTTTTTCTCAGGATGAGAGACCCTTGAAGCAGAGAATAATGTTAGATTTAGGCGGACTAGAAAATATTGGACTGAGCTGGATGAAAATTAGTTGCGCTGTAAGATAAGACATCCCGAAACTTATCATGGATCATCAATTATTTCCTCTTTCAGCAATTACTTGTGATGTTGATTGGAACAGAAGCAGGCAAACCTAAACAATCAGCAGTTGTTTAGTCTGATAAAATGTCGGACTACTTGCAAAATCTCCTCTACCTAGCTAATGCATGAACAACATCACAATCGGACACTTGATTGCAGTGATGAAATATAGAGTTCATGTGAAGTTGACACCAGGGTCAAAGCCAATGTTATGCAAAGCCAGGAAAATACCGCTAACTTTTCAAGACTAGTTCACGGAGAAGCTGGAACAGATGAACAGACATGAGGCATTCTGAAGCTTGTGCAGCCAGAAGTCACAATTGCGTCACCAGTTCTTTTGCAGAAAAAAGGAGCGGATAACTAAGACTTTGTGGGAACTTTCAACTGAAATCA
Organism: Convolutriloba macropyga; assembly: GCF_964194025.1. Taxonomy (NCBI): domain Eukaryota; kingdom Metazoa; phylum Xenacoelomorpha; order Acoela; family Convolutidae; genus Convolutriloba; species Convolutriloba macropyga. The sequence continues at coordinate 19,186 of NW_027449312.1, forward strand.
AAGACAAGGTCGTTGATGACGACTACCCATTATCAGACTAAGAAACAGTTTAGCATAGCTCTACGGGACATCCTTTTTTGGAAAAAATTTACCTCTCAGACGCTTACTATCTAACTGATTTTGAGGCAAATGACATCTACACAATTAGCACATCTCAAGGATTAATTAAGATCTATCGACTACCTCAATCGTTAAAATTGTGAAAAGAAAATGATCTGTTATAGGGCACCACGAATAAACAGCACGAGAACCAAACCCTTATATTAAAAAGTCAACAAGTGAAAAAACTCCAACAAAAAAAGAAATCCGGGCCTGGACACAATTGTCATAGTTGGTAACATGGGTCAGAGAACTCCATAAAAACTAATTTTAAATTAAATTTCAACCTATTTCTGAAATTATGAACAAACGTACATTAAAAAATACAAATTTCGGCTGAATGTTTGTTCAAAATTTAGCAAGCGTTTTTCCATTTTTTGAAACTTGAAATATCAACAATTTCCTGCGATTGAAAATGTAATGTATCATTGTTTTGTTAAGTCTCAGACCGATTATCCCGACGGTGCCGAAGAGAAAAATGTAGAGGCATTCTTCGTTTTTGTACAGTCAGGCAACTTTTACGTTTGACGTAGATAACTTCTGGAAGCGAGCATAGAAAACGTTCTGCCACTTCTACTTCAAACAATGTTATCAATCTTTCTAAAGATTTTGAGGGTTTTTTTATTCCAGGAAGTGACCGTTCAATGCATTTGAATTGTACAAACATATGCAATTATACCCAAACATAACGCGAATCATGTCCAGGTTTTTACCTTCATATTCGTTTCGTAATTCTACAATTAGGACAAACTTTATTGCTCGGATATAAATAGAAATTACTTGATCCAATTCAGAGACTTAATTGTTTTTGGGAACAGTGAGATGGTTAGTTGCTAAACTGCTAATTGTCTTATCAATCTGCAATCATCAGTGCCAGATATTTTTCTGCATTTAATAACCAAATGGGTTTTTTTCTTTTTTCCGTCTAAACAAACAGTTGATAACTGTCGTCCAAATTATATACTGTAGCCATTGAGTACAATTATAGCGTGGACAACAACAGCCTTTAGCGTAAAAAGAGTACGAAGATATTGTCCGTGTTGTCCACGCTTGACTTTTTGTGTAACTTTTCTCTATGAAATGTTTTAATTTCACCGTAATCTTGTTTACTCTGAATACTAATCGCATGTAATTTTAAACTGCATATATGAAACGTGAAAAAATTAAACATAGTTGAAGAACGCCTTGATTTCCAAGAAAACAAAACGCGTTTTAACTGTTGTGTTGTGTTCATCTTTAGTAATAGGTTTATTGCGTTTATCTTTAGTAACGATTGTTGTGTACACCATTAGTAATGATTTAAAGTAAAATAAAAACAAGGATGCTCGTTAATGTGCATTCGCACATGATATTCCGACTCGAGCTCATCTACACTTTTGACTTAATTGTCAACCAAATGTACAGATAATAAAATAGATGATTGAGTTTAAAAAAACGTTTAAAAACCTAACTACTTTTTGAATTGCATAATGCCATGCCTCATTACAGCGCTGACAAGATCTGTCATTAAAAAAACTACGAGAAAAAAAGCAAACAACAAAAAAGCAAAAACAAAAATTTCACGGCAAAAGCTAAGTATCATAATTTGAACGCACCTAGTAACAACGCCAAAATGCAATCGTATAAAACCTTAACTGCAGAATTTTATTTTGTTAATACTACACAGCAGATGGCAATTTTACTTAATGGGACTTGGTAAAAAAGTTGACAAAATGAAATAAATTACTAAACATTCATTATGAAACCAATAGGACCTGTCGTTGGTTATATTAAGCCATAGGAACGGACTGCAGAAGCAGAAAAACTCAAAAAATCACACAATTCGGGAAAAAACAAATTACTGAAGCCATTAAAATCATTAGCTAATATCTGAATACTATGTATTCTTCCTTCCATTTTCGTACATACCTATGCAACTAAAATTATACTGAAAGATTAAATAAGTGCATTTGGGCCTCATTTGAAAATGATTGGGATCTGTTATTACCCGAATGCGCTAAAAGAAGAGAAAAAGAAACACAAGTACAAAACTAAAACTTTTATTTAAACACATATTGTCCACAAACAAAAAATCAGTTACGACATGATATCACAGGACGTTTAAATTTTTCGAATACGAAAAATTGAACGAGACCTCTCAATGATGAGATTAAGCTACAAGTTGACGAAAAAAACAACAAGAACTTAAAAGTTTAAAAAATCATTGAAAATGTAAAAAATCTTATACTTTGAGACTGTTCGCTATAAAATGAGTGCCTCGGGTAACATCAATCCTTGAATACTCAATTACAAGTTTTTGAGACCGGTCAGCAATTTACGCCTATCCAAAGATTTAAAAAATGGTCAAAAACCGTTAATTAAAAAAACTTCAGCAAGAAAAGTGTCGGAGCCATTAAAAAATAGAGTTTTAAAAGCAGGAGATTCTTTTTGAGATATGACTTCAAAACATCGATAAATATGAACAAATACTTTAACAACCAAGAAATTTCTGAGGAAACCGGTAGTATCAACGCCATTAAACTCAATTGCTTTCAGCGAATGCCAATAAAAGCTCATGATGGGAGCATAACACTTACGCCTAGATGGGACGACAAGGATATTTGTCATGGACAAGTCATCGATACGATAAGACATTACAATAAGTCATTGACTAAGAAAACAACAACAAATACAGGCAGAAACAAAAAATTCAGTAGAAAAGTGCGAGAAGAAAGTGTCGAAGCCATTTAAAATATAAGTTTTTCTTTGAAAACTTTATCCAGTGAACGTCATCTCTAAGCCAATTAGAACTAACACTAATAGGATAATGTGATGAGATTTCAGAAGAACCAAATTCAAACCCAATTTTTTTTCCAGTGTCCAAAAAATCTATGAAAACACGCGCATCGATTTTGTCAAATCAATAGTTAGAAGATAATGCCGCTAATTAGAAATTTTTTGTGGAAGTAGGAAAGAAGGAGTTCCGGTAATTACTGAGACGTTTGTACAGTTCACGAAGATAAGTTTACGATTGGTTAATTCTCAAAAAAAAAATTTCGGAACATTTTTTTGAAGTCTTAACAGCCATTAAATTCAATAGTTTTCATAGGAAGTCAAAAAATACGCTCAGTCATGACTCGAAAGAAAAACAAAGCTGTTTGACATGCAAGGGTAATCAAAAAGATATTACAATAAGCCTTATGACTACGAACAAAAACAAATACAGAAACCCAAAATTCATTAGAAAAGTGCGAGAAAAAAGTGCCGCAGCCATAGAAACCATATCTTTCTATCTGAAAAATCTGTCTATGCTCTATTTAACATCTTCTAAAAACCAAGGGGTGCTAGCAAAATTTGGATAATGTGACAAGATTCCAACAGGATCCAAAAAAAAACAAAAATATCCGAAAATTTTTGAAATCTTGTGGCATCAAATCCAGAGAACCAGGTAGCCAAAATAATTTAGATTGCTGTAGAAGAAAAGGAAGGGGTTTTGATCATTACTGAGAATTGTTTACAAACTATGAAAATAAGTTTAAAATTGGTTAAATTTTTTGAAAAATTGTTTTTAAAGTCTGAACAGACAATAAGTTCAATAGCTTTCAACAGTAGTCAATAAATAGGCTCAGCCACGACTTGATCGGAGGACAAAGATGCATTATTAATCAAAAATATGTCACAATAAATCTTACGACTATGAAAACAATAACAAATACAGGCAAAAACCAAAAAATTGGTAGAAAAATTCAAGAAGAAAGTGTCGCAGCCATTTAAACCAAAAGCTTTTCTCTGAAAACTTTATCTATGATCCATTGAACGTCTTCTCTAAACCAACAGTTGCTATCCGAATTAGGATAGTGTGACAAAATTTCAAAGGGATTGAAAAATAGGAAAATATCCAATAGTCTTTAAAAGTGTTTTTGAAATCTTGTGACATCGAAGTCATCAAGCCAATAGTTAGAAGATAAAAACTGCTAAACAGATTAATTTTGATTGCTGTTGAAAGGAAGGGGATCCTGTAAGTACTGAGGTTGACTTAAAAATTACAAAAATAAATTTATGATCGGTCAATGTTTATAATAAATTTTGAAAAATTATTTATCAAGTCTTAACAGCCATTAGCTGTACAATCAAAGCACTGAATAGTTTCACTAATGCTTATTATGAAACCTATTGGACTTTATTCAACGATTCTATGCCATAGGGCTCCAAAATTCAGTAAAACCTCAAAAAGAAAATCAAAATTCCACTTAAAATTTAAAAAGCTCAGAGACGAAGCCATAAAGAACGTGTGCGATTCCTTGAAAACGTGTTTTTTGTTCATAAGGCGTCATTTTACTGTAAATCAGGTTTATCATTAACCAAATATCGGTATGAAAAGTGACGAGTCTCTACATCACTGAAAAATATGAAGTTTTCTTAAAAAAAAACAGCTCTGAAATTGATATCGATTTTTTTTTATAGTAAACTTCCCTTTGAGACCAGAACTAGTCTTCTTATCACCTTTCGTGTATTAGGAATACAAAATTGATTCATTTTGTGGCGTGAAATGTAATTTTGAATGAAAAAATTTTAATGAAAAGATCATAATTTGAAGAAAACTCACACTAAAAATGAACGAAATCATACCAAATATCACTTGTCCACGCAAAACATCAATCCTCGATAACTCCTCGAAAAATACGAAATTCAAAAAAAATCTTTTTTATTTCAATTTCTAGGCTGGACGAGCTTTTTAATGATAATTTAATCACAATTCTCTACGATGAACATATCGATCGGCCAAAATTGACTGAACAAAAAAACCCATTTGAGTATATATAGTTCCTTCCCCCACAAGTGGGGTCGGAACAATTATTCAAGACCACATCACGACTATGATTGCAAAGTTGAAATAAATCATAATTTCTTGCGTCATTAAGGGGCTATAACACCTTAACAAACTTCAATGAGTCCAGACCATTGACAAGGTTGTCAATAATGATGGAACCAGTAGCAAATACAATGAATAGCACCATATCTATTGCTTCAAGTCACATGCTCTACCCTTAGACATCTCACATTTCGATCTCTTAAATTGCATTGGCGCCAAGCCTGTGGTTGATGTCAACGAAAATCTCTTCCAAATTACTGGAATTTGAGATATTTATGATGTTTGAATTAAATATCTATATTCCTCGAGTCAAAGTATTTAAACTTCTCGTTATCCGTACTCATTCTCTATTTTTAATTCATTATAAACCAATGTATGTTGCTTCTTCTTCCCATTATTATGATCTTGTGTCACTTTTCAAAATTTACAGTCTGTGACTGCATAACACAATCGAGCTTGATTCCTTCTTGTCTGCTCATAGAATTAACATGAAAAAAAGCAAATGTAGTTCTTTCTCCTGACATTGCTGAAATATCTGTTCTCCATCGCAGCTACAAATCATAACAACATTGATCGAAATGTTGATGATTACACAGAAATTACATAATAGACAGACATCTAGTACATTTGTAAAAATCATTTCCAATTTCGGATATAAAACTGAAAAGTTCTATTGTTTGTTGCTGTTGTGTAGCACTTCAGAACAATAGATTCAATTATTTAAACATCATGGCCGCATTCGAATTATATCAAAAGCAAAAGATATGCGTTGAAAATAAGCGCATATCATGCAGACTTCAATGTTCTCTAGATGCTCTACCAGTACTGTACATTCAGTCAGAATCAGAATTGAATCAGAACATTTTCAGAATAAATTTACCTTTTAGTACTGATTCACAAAAATTTCATAATAGTTTCTGTATTGATTCTGAAGCCTCTTTGAATCAGAGAAAAGTTCAGAATCTATGTCCTGTGAATTCCTCTTAATCAAAGGAAAATTCCGAATGCATTTCTGAATAAGCTCTGGATCAGAATGAAAATCAGAAACTGACTAAACGTCGGAAGAATTGCTCTCGAATGACTAGAGGGAGCTGTAATCAATTGCAGTCTGCTTCAGTCGGGGGGGGGGGGGGCTTAAAAGGACTAAGAAGGGGGCTTCATATAACCACATTAGAATTCAATATATACCACTATTAAAATTCATAGCGAAAAATGGCACCGGTTTTCGAGCACTTATCATTTGACTTTAGTATTAAATTGCCGCCAATTGAGCTCAGCTGCCTGAAATTGTGACTGAGAGAGAATTTTAGATCACTCAAAACGCAAAAAGTCAAGGGCGTAGAAGTCATTCGAAAGTCTAAAACCGTCCAACCAAATTTTGCATAAAAAAGACACACACGTTTAAAATAATTGCTTCTCTTCGAGAGCAATTAAAAAACTCAAAAATGTCAAAAACTTTCAAAAACTTGAAAAAAAAATTGTGAAAATATGTATAAGTTTGCGTGTTTTTGATTGGATTACCAAAACATATAGCTCTTATAATGGACATTAAAAGAACTTATGCCTTGCAAAAGACCTTTATCAACTTGAACCAACCTCAACCATAGACTGGTCCGACAAAAAAAATGGCGAAAAAACAAAAAAAATGTAGCATTTTGGTCTCAAAAACTCCTAAAAAAATTAAGCTTAAACTACGGCCTTTCCAGTAGCTTCAGCACACTAAACACTGGAAGGACTACTAAACTCGGCTAAGGGCCTCTAATGAAACTTAATGCCCGCTGGGCGCTACCTTTTTATCCCGTTTTCAAGCACGAATGGTCAAAAGCGTCATACGAAAAATCGGTCAAGCGAAAAAAATCGCGAAAAGAAAGACCAACATGACTAATATAATTTGTTTCAGAGCAATTAAACATCATTAAAGCAAATGTTATGGCAAGTGCGTCTGGGGGTGCAAAGATTATGCACCCCTCAAACTCGGAGTAGAAGCGGAGAACGGTGAAGTTCCAATTTTTATTATATCTAAGATATTCTTAGATCTAAGAGTCTAGAGGTGAAAGATAACCGACAACCGTCGCGCAAACTGATCACCAACGACTGGCCAGGAGTTGAGTTGCCTAAATTCGGGTTATCTGTGCTTACTCCAAACTGCAGGGCGTTGGGGGTATAAAACAGGTGAGGGGCAGAAAGAGGCGAGGGGTCACAAACCAGCATTAAATCAAAATTGTTCCCCACGCAACTAACATCAGCTGTCTCATCAGCTTTGGTGAGCCGTTCACTTAGACCTTCTCTATAGCTGTAATGGAGCTGTTGAGACAATCTATGATCTCGAGATTTACCAGTTTAACTGGTTTTTTTAAGAGGGAAAGTAAACTTAAGTCCCTCAAGCGAGCAAAAAATGCTCTAGAATGAATTCAAAACCCCTAAGTGACAATTTCTCATAAAAACCGTTTTCTCAACAAAAATCAATGAAGATGTTCCATCTTTTCTCAATAAAAAAAACAAAAAGACGAAGTGAAGCAACAAAAAGCGGAAAAACCAAATAAAATTTTACGAAAACAAATGGTGTGAGAGTCAAGAAAACAACATCAAAGTAGCAAACCAATTCAACAGTTGTAACCGTAGAAACACCTTTCTAGTTCACTTTTAAAACCTTCCAAGGTCACAAAAAGTTGAGTTAGAGTTGAGTCACACTTGAAAACTTTGGCTCCGTGGTTCTTGCACCATATGGTACTTTCTACCACAAACATAAAAGAAGCAGCTACTGGAGAACCAACTGCCACTTAAAACAAACAGCAAACTTGGTGAATAAATACTGAATCACCAAATGGTGTGTTATTTTCATCCCGCAACGTCAGATGTCGTCAACCATCTGACGTGGCGCAGATGGTTCTCTCTCGAAACGAAGTGGAGAGAGAGAAATCTCTGAATTAAAAAAACAGAACACACCGAGAATCCTGAAAATCAGTTGGCAGAAAAACTGTTAAAAAATAGCCAAATTTTTGACTTGTAAAACTCTACTTACTTCCGCACATTCTCCTCACAAACAAACTCTCAGACTAAACTTTAGTTTCTTTTTCTAAAATCTAATCCGACCGTCCTGAAACTAAACTGGTAAGCCAAACTTAGAATAGCTCATAAGTTCCAGCTATCCCCGCTGATTTGAGAACGAAGAGCCTTTTATAGATGTTCAATATTATAGCTTTATATTTTAAATATTATTAGATTGGAACGGGTTTTCTAACTGTATACATAACTTGGTGAATTAATAACTTATTTAACCACATTAGTAATTTAACTGAGACTTATACGCAGTAATCGGTAAACCAAGAGCGATAACACAGCGATTGGTTTACTTTATCATTTTCGAGGTTGTGGACAATTCGGATATATTCTGGATACAGCCCCGATTATGATACAGTTCAACATTGGTCTCATCAGAAAACCAAATACACCTCATATTAACGCAACTAGTGTACAAGGAAACATAAACTGAAAAAAACATTTATTGTACTAGCAAAATTCAAAAAGAATTAGTATACTTTGGGGGAAGTCACGATAGCCATTTATATATTACAGAAAATTGCGAACACACACTTAGGCCTAATTATTAGCCCGAAGCATCAATACTCAAAGATTGTTGCTAGCTGACAAAACAAGAAGAACAATAGAAACCATTGTAATTAAAAAAAACCATTTCACATTTTTTTTTATTTTCTTTAATCTACTTATTCAAAATTCAAGAAATGTAACCAATTAACAGATATAAAGTGACTCCGAGAAATCCGACGATGTCAACTAATTTTGAGACTGGGTCATACAAGAACAAAAAACATAAAAAGGGACAACAATCAAAATTTGACAAAACTTTGTGAAAACTCAATGTTCAAAACAAAACTCTGCCTACCAAACAAATATAGCTTATAGGTTCGCTTAACCCTTTGAAGTCCAATGATGAAGATACCTGACATCAATGTGACAACCTCACAAGAGAACTATAGAGGGCAAAAAGGACGAAATCGGGGTTCCATCAAATATATCCACCACTTTTATTGAAATCAACTGCTAGCAGAAACGAAAAGAATAAATTATCAGTCCAACCCAATCAGGCAAAAGTTTCTTTACTCTGTTAGCACTATTTTTACCCAGGTGGGATATTTCTAATAGAAAAGTTAGTTGTTTTAATCGATTCTAACCAAACTTAGATATTGTTAACTCTCTTCTAGATTTATAAACCTTGTCGCTTTTTCATTTTAAGTTTACTATTCTAGCACCTCTCATCTTTTGATAACTTAGGTTTTAACAAATGAATTAATGGACAATGTGCAAACCATAATCGTTGAACATCTGAATATCACAGTTACAACAAATAATAAAACGGGCAAAGTGACACGATTCATAACAAACAATAGCACTTTCCTAGCAATTTTCTACAAATTTGAGCCAACTTCCTTTGCGAATTTTTTTATCACGTACATTTGGAATAACCCTGAATTCTTCAATATACTAAACTTACTAAAGATTCCAAATAGTAATATTGAAATACCCTCATACAACACAATAGATATTACAAATATTAACCAAAACACTTCTGAATTATAATTAATAAATTAATTTATAATTAATTAATAAATATATATATATATTTATATATATAGAAAACTTTTACTAGTTAGCTGAATTAAAACGTGCTACAATTTTTTTCACCTTGTACTGTTAGCACTTCAAATTTATAGGTCTTCAGGCTTTCTAAGTAAGTCACAAGTTCGATAATTGTCCTCACGCATTGTTCATTGCACACCGAACATTATGATGCGATCCACTCAATGCAGTTCTCTAGTCCTATAGGCTAGAGGTCCCACTTTTG
>NW_027449313.1:0-71989 GCF_964194025.1 Convolutriloba macropyga
CTGGAAGATAATGAGCTAAATGATTTCTATGGATAAGGACATAAATTTTGTCTAAGTGAATGTCATTGTTCTTTAGATACTATCAATACAAGATTCGATTAAGAACTGTTGGATTTACGAAGGATTAGGAATGATTTAATTTTTGCAGGTAGTACGAACAATTGGCTCATTACCGATATCTTCTGGCTATAATTTTTTTAAAACTGAAGCACGTTTATTTATGACATTCACTAAATAAACGTGCTTCATTTATGACATTCACTAAATAAACGTGCTTCAGATGGAGTCAGTGTTGACTTCCAACAAAAGGATTTATAAACTTGTTTTATTTAATAAATAAATACTAAAATACTCAACCCTGATTGGTTGAAATTATGGAAATACCTTTCCCTTAAATGTTTATTTGTTATTCCCAGAGACAACAAGACAACTCTACCCTTTAGTCGGTACCAGTCAGACCTGATATAATAATAAAGTATATTTCTCTCTCTCTACTCCGCTCTTGTTTTGTATTGAGATATACGTTAGACTTTAGCATTGCGGCCGGTGCACTGTCTACTGAAGCTCAGATAGAAGAGTAACAGACTAGAGGAATAGAACTTTAGTTAGTCAGGTAAGCCTTAAGATATACTATATTCTTGAGACTCCATAAGACAGAGTTAGAGTAACCTCCCTAGGTAACCCTACCTCAGCACACGTCTTATCTGGTGCGACCAGTGCCGGACTAATTTTGAAATAACGAACAATTATTTTTCATTATCCGTAACGGAAAAATTAACAATTAAAACAGAATAACCTCTAAATTAAGAACACTACAGAGATAACAATGGCCAGTAATTACCATCAACAACTAGATGATAACAATTATAACAATTACTTAATGCCATTTACAATCTCTGATGATTGTCCTTTAGAAAATCGCGAAACAATACACAAAATATTAATAAATTTGAAGAATAACTTCTTCAAAGAAACAAAACATATACAACAAATAAGTATCCATAGAAATCATTTAGCTCATTATCTTCCAGTAATACTACTAGGAAGAGACCAACTAAATAAAAACTATATATTTTCATTAACAAACGAAAACAAACAAAAACGAATATACTATAATTTCCAAAACGACATAACGTTACCAAACATATTAAAAACATTTTTAAAACGACACGAAGAATCCCAAGATCGAACAAAAATAACAGCGATACCGACTTCAACATACGAATTACTACGAAATACATCTGAGTATCTAAATGAACATCAAAAACCGATACACTCAGTTAACGGTAAACTTCGAAACGATATAACAAATTATAACAATTGGTTAACAAGGATTATTGAATTAAAAACAGAATTGAAATCAGCTACCTTAGATGTAGTACAAATAATTTCTGAGTTCACATTATTATTCTGGTTAGATAATTTTGAACATATTAACGAAAAAAGAAAAGAATTTGGAATAGCATTCAGAACAGAAATTGAAAAACTCAATGAGGAACTAAAACAAATTTGGAACAGTGAGTATTATTCACCGTATTTTGAAAGCACATTAAAAGTATGCTCAGATAGCATAAATTACATACAAGGTTTAGAAAATTATATACAAATATTGGATCAGGGACAAATGGGTTCTACCACATTTAACCTATCGAAAACAGTAACAACAACTTCGACACCGAAAGATATTCAAATGAATACAAATCTTCAAACAAAACAAAAATCAACAATTAAACCAGATAAACTGCTAACATCAAATTTATTTGGACATCAACAAACAATTACAGATGAAATATTTATTTCGGATTCCGAAGAAAGAGAAAAAGAAATAAGATTTCACAATTGGATACCAAATACAGTGAACCAAAGAGTACGAAAGAAAACTCAATTGACAGAAAATAACAACTATAGAAATAATAATTATATAAATACTCTAACGGATAATAACGACCTAAATTGGGAACAAGAAGCACAAAACTATAATAACTTAAAAAACGAAATAACAGAACAAGTAACAAACCATACAAATAAATTAATAGATAACATAGAAAATAGATTTCGACAAATAAATGAGAACATGGAAAGAAAACAAGATGAAGCATTACAGTTTATGTTTGACAAACTAGAAAAAACTATAAATGACATGAACACACAAAACAATAGACCCTTAGAAAATAGAAACACAGAGAATAACTATTTAACAAATCATAGACACGAAACTAGAACAAGAGTATCAAATTCACAAACTACTAATTCTAATACAACGGAAGAAAGAGAAACAACAGTTACAGAACCTCCACTCCCATTTTATAAGCAATTGACATCAATGAGCATAAACGAAGAACCACTAATTGAACAAAACATAAGTAGCGGGTCAGTACCAACAACAATAAGACCATTCGATGGCACAGATCCAGCATATACTGTCGAAGAATATTTGAACAGTATAGTCGCAGCGATGATATTTAGCAGTGGCATAGAACCAGTTAACAAACCAGGTCACCATCAATGGAAAGTAAAACGAGCAGCCTTAATATTACATACATTACAAGGCCCAGCCCAAAAATGGTATTCAACTCTACCGAGTGAAACAAAATTAGATTGGGAAATATTCTGTAAAGAATTCTCAGACATGTTCGATTCAGAAAAATCAAAACAACAAGCAAAAATAGTATTACAACAATTACAAAAACATACTAACGAGTCACTACGCTCACTTGCACTAAGAATAGAAACACTTGTCAAAACAGCATATTCATTATATACAGAAGATTATCGAAACAGCGTAATGAACCAAACATTTATTAGGTGTTTGGATAACGAATTAAAAACAGCAGCACTGAAAAAACACGCAAACCATAAACAAACACCGAGAGAACCAGAAATGACATTCAAAAACTTAGTAGACAAAATAGACCAAATGGATTTGACAAGAACAATAACAAACAATCACAAACGATTATATGAAGTTAATCAAACAACAAATAGTATTCATGACGATCTTAAACAAATGAATATAGCATGTAACAATATAAACGATTTAAACCAAAACGATTTAGAACAGTTTGAAGGAACAATTTGTAATGTCCTTAATGGAATTAACAATACTTACGACAGAAAAAACTTTAAAGGACGACCAAAATTTGCATTATTTTGTAGTTACTGTAGCTCTCATGGTCATACAAAAGGCAGATGCTTTAAACGACCAAGAAGAGAAAGCATACCAAGACCAAAAGAAAAATCCTTTTACGGTCATATGAGGAACAACCAAAACTTACCAAATCGGAGAATTGACTCAAATAATGTTAATGGACGTCAATTACCATCGACGTCACCAGTCTATAACAGTTCTAGAAGCAGAACAACATATAGACCACAATCACGAAATAACTATAATACACCGAATGATCAACGAAACAAAAACTCTAACAATTATAACAACCGAAATTTAAGTTACAATAGAAATAACTATAACAGAAGCAGAACAAACAGCTACAACAGAAGCAATGATTATAACAGTCGAAACAACAGTAGGTCGAATTCAAGATATAACAGTCAAACAAGACCACAATCACCATATAATAACAAAAATAACAGAAATAACAATTATAATAATAATTATGATAGACAGAGGTACAATAGTAGAGATTCAAGTAGAAGAGATAACTACAGAAATAGATCAATCAGCGATAGTAGGCATAATTCAAACAACTATCGCACAAATACTAATAGTAACAATGCTAGAAAAGACAGACGAAATTCATCAAATAGAGAATACAATAACAGGAATAGATCACAAGATCGCAGATCGAACGGACATAAATATAACAATAATAACAACAAAAATAGAATAAATAGCATAGAAGCTGAGAGACAAAACGAAGATCCACCAGGCATAGATGAATACGAATACACATCAGATTCATCGAATGAAGACCAGGAAATACTTGATAAATTCTACAATGCAAACGAAGAAACATGTAACAACATAGTGAATGCATTAGAAAACAACCCGACATGGATTCTACCAATGTATCAATGTAATAAATTTGAACAAGATTTCACAAAACAAAAACCAATACTAGAAACCGATTTCCTACTTGATTCTGGAGCAACATTAAATCTCATAAATGAGGACACTTGGAACGAGATACAATATAACAACCCAGAAATACATCTGGAAAGAGCAAACAAAACATTAACAGCAGCAAATAATACTACTATAGAAACACTTGGAACTATAACATTAAATCTTACAACAGATAGAGTATCAAACAACAGAAACAAACTACAACACAATTTCAATATTCATTTCTACATAACAAAATGTAACCACAATATTCTAGGAACTCCATTTTTCAAGGAGTACATAGAAACAATAAACGTGAACACAAACAAACTAACAATAAACACTAGCACAATTCTAGATAATGATATAACATTTTTTATGAACAGTACAAAAGGATACCCATATTATTCTAGACTTTACCCAATTTTCAACAAAGAAACGATCTATCTAGATAGAGAACAAAATAAATGCATAACATTTCCAATACCAATAATTAAACAAATGGAAAATTCAAACGGAAAGAAACTTTACAGTTCCAACCACTATTTTGAACCGATAAACAAATATCAAAACATATCATTCACCGATATTAAAGATCTTACATCAGAAACCGAACATTTTATAGACATATTCCTAATAAACAAACAACAACATAAAATAACAATAAATGAAGGCCTAATTGGTTTCATGTATCAAAACATTACATTCATAAAACAAAACGAAGAGATGTATCAAACCAATTCAATAGACTTCTTTACAGCGTTATATTTTCTTACTTACGAAAACGAGAATGATATCAATGAGATATTAAACATACAACAAAACGAAACAATTGAACAAGTAGCAACATTCGAACGAAAACCGAACTTCAAATGTAAATTTAATATCCACAAATATACAGAATCCGAAAAAGAATTCATTCAAATGTTTGATTTTCAACACTCATATCTAACACAAGATAAATTTGAAAAAGTAGTAAAAATTATACTAGACTACAAACAAGTCTACGCAACAACAAAATTTGATGTGGGAAAAACAAAAGTCAAACTGAACCTCCCTATAAAGAAAGATGCAATCTTCAAAAAACAACGAATAAGTAAAGTACCGATACATTTACGAGAAAGAATACAAAAATTACTCGATGTTTTGAAAAAATACGATATAATTGCACCAGTCAACAAAGAACAATTATCAACAGGAAATACATTCACAAATCCAGTAATAATATTACGAAAAGGGGAATCACTGAAGATAGTACCAGACGCGAGATACTTAAACAGTATGATTGACGAATCAAAATGTAATTGGCCGATCGAACCAGTTGACGTGGCACTAACACGCATAAATGGAACAATATTTACAACAGCAGATCTAAATAGCGCCTACAACCAAATACCTCTTGATGAAGAATCTATGAGATACACACACTTCACAATAGGCAATGAACAATATTGCTTCAAACGTTTATTTTACGGAATATCTATTGGACCAGCAGCTTTTGCTTCAATACTAACACATTTTCTCTATCCTTTAATACGAAAAGGAACAGTAATTACATACGTAGACGATATTTTCATTCAAACAAACTCATACGAACTCATGTACGAAACACTTATTGAATACCACAAAGTATTGTTAAAAGAAAACTTAAAAGCAGCACCCGATAAAACATACTTCATGTTAAAGAAAGTTAAATTTCTTGGACACATAATTGAAAATAAAACAATAAAACCCCTCAGTTCACGAATAGACGGTTTTCAAAAACTTGAACCTCCAAAAAGTATGAAAGCCTTACAGAGATATTTAGGAACAATAAACTTCCTTGCCAAATATGTTTATGGCATGCAGCCAATACTTCAACCATTTTATACTCTTTTACACAAAGAAACAGATTTCAAATGGACAAAAGAACATCAACAGATTTTTGAACAAATGAAAAAGACAATAACACATAACTTAGAATTAACAATGCCAGATACTACACAGCCATTCTACATTATAACAGACGCATCGAATACAGGAATTGGAGCAGCATTACTCCAACAACACCCTACTGAAAAGAAAATGAAACTAATATCAGCAAATTCTCGATTGTTCACACCTATCGAAATGCGACTCTCTACACTAATAAGAGAATGCTCTGCAATAATTTTTGCATTAACAGAATATGAATTCCTACTAACAGGGTCGAAGCATCCTATTGTACTATTTACAGATCATAAACCGATCATCTACCTATTTACACAGAAAAATAAACCAAATCACAGAGTTTACAGATTCCAGTTAATACTGATGAAATTCCCAAACTTACACATAATCTGGACAGAAGGAAAAAACCTAGCACTCCCAGACCTGTTAAGCAGAACAATAGACGAAGAACATTTTACAAAAACAAGAGATATAACAGTAGAATTACCAGAAAACATTAAATTCTTCTTTGCAAAAACACCGTTTACAAATAACCTCGAATGCAAATACAGCGTTTGCAATAATCCGAATGATGAGAATACAGACCGAACACATTACCCAGTATTAGCAAACATACATAACAACTACTTTGAGATTAACATAGATAAAAATACATATAATCCGATCTCATACGAGAAATACAATACAGAAACAAAAACAAACCTAATACCAAAATACAAACCAAAAATAAGAGATTGGCAATCACCAACAATAGAAAAAGACGATCTTATTATTAACAAGAACCAAAAAGGACCGTACACAATTCATCACGACGATGATTACCTCAGACTGATTAATGTTATAAAACAAAATTCAGAATACGAAAATGCAAAAATATCAGATATCTTCTATGACGAAAAAACGAAGGTAACAGAACAACTTATTAAAGAAACACAAATATTAGATCCTGTACTACACAGAGTGAAAATGTGGAAAAAACACAATAACAAACCACACTCAGTAACATTGGAGATCCGTGGCAACAAAGGATTATTTGCTTACTTTCGGAAATATAAATCAATAATAATTGACGAAACAACAGAATTAATAAAAATTATAATAAATGTTCACAAAAAGTCATTACAACGAATTTGCTTACCATTAACATTATTGCTATGCGTATTTTACGAAAATCATTGCATAGATCTCGTAGGTCACACAGGACTCGAAAAAACAAAACGAAATATAATGGAAAAATTTTACTTCCCGAACCTCACAACATGGATAAAAATTCTTATTGCAGACTGTATCCCATGCCAAACAAACAAGGTATTCGCCAACACAAAAATAAAAAGTAAACAAGAACAATTAGCACCAACAAAAAAGTATTTTAATGAAATGATAATGATAGACACAAAAGGACCAATCTATCCTACATCAGAAGGAAACAACTATATATTCGTTATAGTTGACGCATTTTCTCACTATGTAACAATAATGTGTGCACCGAAAAATACAGCACACTATGCATTTACCGCATTATTCGAACATTGGTTCATGAAATTCGGACTACCCGATGAAATACGATCTGATAATGGATCAGAATACATCAATACAGAGCTAACACACTTATGTAATTATTTCGAAATCAAATTTAAACCAAGTACAACATATGCACCTTGGACTAACGGTTTAGTAGAAGGAACAAATAGAATAATTGGACAATTTATAAGAACACTGCTGAACAAAAAATATAACAATTGGTCACGAAAAGCAAAATTTTTCCCTTATGCTTACAACACACAATATCAAACACGACTTGGAATGTCACCATACGAAGTTGTTTTTAATCAAAAACCAAGACAACCAACAAAGATTAAACTCGGAACAACAACAGATGAAATGGGCAACTGTAACCCATCAGATACAAGTGCATGTAACAAACAACCTACACATACACATTTAGAAAAACAATTTAATCACCCGAAAATTGCGAAATTACAGAAAGGAACATTCGCAAAATGGTTTTTAGACAAAGAAAAACACTATAATGATACATATCAAAGAATAACAAAGATTCTACAGAACAGAAAGAAACTAACAGACGAAATGAACATTCGATTTCGCACAGCGAAACCACTTGAAAAGAATACATTCGTATTACTTACAAATCAACAACAAATTGAAGGAGTATCGAAAAAACTACTACCACTGAAAACAGGACCATACATCATTATCGACAAACCATCAGATACAACCTACATCTTAAAAGATAATAATAAAGAACAAATAACAATACATAGAAATCACATTGTACCATACTACCCGAAAGAAAAACATATCAAATTAGAATTACAAAATTACTTATTAACAAACGAAATACCAACATTAAAGCAACCAAATTCACATACAGATGAAAATAAAATAAATAAAAATAATAACCATACAGAATCAAAACATACACACAAATACAACCTTCGCAAAAGAAAGGTCACAATGATAAAATAATAAACAATCAGAAACAACAATAATAATAATAAATAAATAATATGAACATACATAAAAATAAATACATATTATAAATCGTGATATAAATATTAAGTATACAGTTCAACATGTAAGAATAAATATATTAACACATATTAATATGTATATCATCCAATTACACGCTTATAATAATATGCCTATAACTAACTATGACAACTTATAAGTTATTCTATTCAATGGACAGACATTACAAAAGTTGTAACGAATATTAGAAAATATCAAAATGAAACCTGTATTTCTACTACACCTAACCCTATTAAATCACTAATGAAACAAACATTTCAACTATAGATCTAGAATTCCAGTATTCCTACAATTAATATATCCAGTATTTCTACGTAACACACATCCTAACCCTAACCCGTGTGTATTTTCCCGTATATGTTCCCCCGAATAAACAAAACGAAATGTATTTACGTTAACAAACGAACATTTCTATTAACAAACAAACATTTTTAACTAACAAAAGAACATTTCTATTAAAATTAGAACAAAAAATAATAAAACATCAAATACATATATAAAAACATCGAAAGGAATTAAAAACAAACATCAATATAAAATAAATGACACATGACGACTAAAAACCTTCACTTTTCTTCACATACAAACTTCCACTACATCTCCTTCATCAACAATTTTCTTCACTTCTTCCTTCAAATCTTCATCACAACTCTTCTCAAAATTGTCACAAATCTTCCTCCATCTCTTCAACAGCCATTCCATCACAACCATTTTCTCATCCATCGTGAATACACCAACAATAGTAACACAAAATAAATAAAACAAATAATCCAAATAACAAATCGTATAAAACAAACTGATATTGATACTAGCCCCTGAATCTCTCACATTAAGTTTAACAAAAAGGTAAATTCTCATATAAACAATTCAAGCAAATAACAACAAAAACAAAAAACAAAAAGGTATTGATGTTCACAGGTTTAGAACTGGAATAGACGTTATTGTAGTTAAATTGAAGTAAAACAATAAACAAATGATCAAAATATTCAAAATTCAAATAACAAATAAGTTCAAATAACAAAGTATAAAAAATCCACGATTGATAAACTCGCGGAATGGAATAGATACTTTGTAGAAATTGATAAATCAGAATACAAAATACAAATTACACAAGTGGAACTGTAATACACAAATGGAAAGGATATACAACACACAAGATAACACTAACAGGATAAGACAAAAAACTAATACTAAAACAGATAAAACAGGAAATAATGAATAGATATACAGAAATAATGAACTCCGCAAATATAAGGAACAATATAGATAACAGTCCTCGCCATCATTGTCAAAGTTACCAAAACTAATAAACTATAACTTCCTCTTTTCGTAACGTGTAAGTTAACGTGAAATAATTGATATGTAAATGAACTCATAAGACAACTAGTTAATAAGGCAGAACACAATAACCCAAACACAAATTTTAACGTTAGATTAATCTCTTTATTGCCGTATAACAATGTAACAAATGCACATGTAAACGTTCCAGACAGTAACAATGAACTAACGCCTCATGAACACACTGGAACCACGGTGAAATAACGTCACATCTGAAACACACATTAAAACAATTAGTTCAACAACACACATTAATACAGCATTTGGTTTATGTGTACACCTGATCAAAACGATTTACTCCAACTTTGGTTTCATTCAACTTTGATTTAGTTCAACTTTAAACACGATTAAAACAATTTAGTTCAACTTTGAATATCATTCGGTCAAACGACCTTCGGCTAAATAGACATGACATTAACAAAACTGTACGTCATAAACTAACCTACGTCATTAACAAAAACGGACGTTAAAAATACGGATGTTAGTAAAACTAACGTAATTAGTAGCATTTGTAAAATGCCAACCTCATTAGGATCATCACTACAGAAATACATCGATTACTACAGATATGTAGAGAGATCATTAACAGAAGAAAAAAGGCACAAAGTGATATGTTCATTACGGACATAAGAGATTTGAAACATAGTGACGGGACAAACGACTCCCATGCAGACACAATCAGTAACAAATTAGAAAATGTCAACCCAATTAACATTTACAACCATTACAAAATGGTAATTACGAAATAGATCTGACACAGATCAAAGAAAATACTGAAGTAGACACTTCAGTACTAATCACTACCAAAACCTAACGTCATACCATCCCCAACTTGCACCATCCAATTAGACTATCTTACGAAATTGACATCTCACTAACATAAAAGCAAATTAGAAGACCAAGAAGTTGGCACCAACTAGATGGCACCGACTATAATGGCACCATCACTAATCATCAACTTGAAAGCTAATTGCTAGAAAAGAAGTAACAATTTAACAAATAACAAAATGGCAAATAAATGGCACCAACTTGATGGCACCAACAAATCATTAAAGAGACCCTTAAACTTACCAATATCGCAACCAAAGATACTAATTACCAACTAACATAATCATAAACACCAACTAATTATAAGAAGAAAGAATGGTAACAACAAAGCTAAAAGAATCTAAGAAAGTACTCAAAAATCGAAAAAGACCTATCCAAAAGCTAACAAGACCCAGTAATTGGCAACTCAAGAACCAAAAACGAAAAACGGAAGATATGCAAATGTCACAAACATTGTAGAGAACAAGAAACAAGAAAGTTAGAATCACAATTCCAATTTTGTCTTGCACAAACAACTTCTCTCCGAAAATTGAAAAATTCTCTAAAAATCAGCCAAGCTGATAACTCTAAAAAATTCTCATACAATTCAACCCAGTTGACGAATAACTCTAATTTCAATCACAGTTTCAGTAAAAATCTTTGAAAATATTCTCACAGATTCCTTTTTATAAATTCTTCAAAAAATTTTCTCAATCATTTATAAACCTTTCCTCAATCATCTCTCTGTAAACCAAAACTTCAATAACTATTCCCAGTGAAAGAATATCAACATCTTTCACATTTTTATCAACCATTCACAACACAGTTCTACAATCACAGGTAAACTGAACTACCTTAATTTTATATCAGAAAGATTGATACATCATTACAACTATCATTGTAATGAAACTCCACCTATGTTGTCAGTATCAGAATTTCTAAATTCTCTTAACAAAAACCAACTTGTAATAAAAATTGCAATACAAACTGACGAGTTTACAGATATTGAATACCCAACTGGTAGTCATCTACATTTTGACGACGATTACGTTGTACTAACAAACTGCAAAGTTTCACCAAAAAACTACCTCTTCCTCTTTGAAGGAGTAACAAAAACAAAACAAGAAATAAAACTCTTTTGGGGAGAACACCATTTTGATATACTTAAGTATACGTTACCTTGTTCTGAAACAGTAACAGAATTCGAAACATTAAAACAACAGATAACCCAAACAAAGTGTGTTGATTTAAATCAACTAAAAACAGTTTTTATCGCAGTTTGCAAGAAAGAAGCTATATACCTCGTTGATGACAGAACAAAGAAATAACATGATACCTCTCATTGTTATAATATTATACAAATAAAAGTAACAGAAATTTGATAGTGCGGCACCGTTTAGTGTCAGTTACAATAGTAAATAACTGTCACTATTCAGTGTAGCATTGTATCTGATTTACACAGTGAACAAACAGTGAACAAACTAATATAAGTTTCAACCATTGATTTCACAGAGGCACTAGTTGCAATATATATATTATTATCTAAAGTACTATTTTTCTTAACAATCTTCTTAATACCGTGTATAATAGTTGTTTCAACATACCTAGCAGTGGTAACCATTACTGAAGTTATACGTAACCGTAGAGTTATATATGCTAGCCCACCAGTTCAATAAAAAATAAAAACATCACACCACCTAACTCACACCACCTTATGCAGGAATTACACTCAGACATATTTCACATTTGTAAATCAAATATTGATATTATTGAACTCGAAATATTTAAATTCATCAAAATAGCACTAATAATATACTTTTTCATACGAATGTGTTTAAGTTTAGCAGAATATTTTTTTAACCCATAAAAATTGATCCACTTCCAGATATAGAAGAATCTATCTATTACACATTACATTCACAAAGATTCTACATACAAAAAGGATTTCCCGAAAACTCACCGTTATACGGTAATGTCATAATTTACCAACTACAGTTACATTTTGCAAATAGAGAAATTTGGATATCAAACCTAGGAGCACAAACACATAAACCAGAACAAGAATTTATACCACTACTAATATTAGCACCACCATATATACACATACCACAACACGGACCTGAGACC
Organism: Convolutriloba macropyga; assembly: GCF_964194025.1. Classification (NCBI taxonomy): domain Eukaryota; kingdom Metazoa; phylum Xenacoelomorpha; order Acoela; family Convolutidae; genus Convolutriloba; species Convolutriloba macropyga. The sequence continues at coordinate 12,818 of NW_027449313.1, forward strand.
GGCGCATAAAAGCATAAAACAGCAAAAATTGCGTCGTCTAGTAATAATAACAGTAACAATAACTCCGAAAGACCACACCATAACGAAGTTACAGATCTAACAAATATACCAACCTCACCAGAAAATGAAGATACTGTAAGTATAGATACTGAAAATCCCTACACAGTACGACGAGAACGGCCGGATAGACGAGAACTTCTTAGAGCAAGACGTAGATCATCTCTATCCTTCCCCACACAAGAATCTACACTAGTTTCTTACGGTTCAACAGACATAGAATCTAATATCATTAGACCAATAGAAACAATAAATTCAGAACCACCAAGTAGAACGGGCACACCCACACTACACAACTTTAGTATAAGCTCACCAAGCGAACACTCAAGTGTAAACACAGATCATACACCAACACCTTCTGAATTACGAGCAAACCCTTTCCTACCCCCAACGTTTCAACAAAGACAAGATTTTAACTTTGTGCAAGAACATTTCCGTGTACAACCATTGCAATCACCCAACAGTTCACTTTGGTCAGCAACATCCCCCCAATCAGCTAGTACAAGCACAACACCATTACGAACAAACCAGACATCATCCAACACATCTATAAGTATACCCAGAGTTGACATCCCGAACTCCCTACAACCACCTAGAAACACAGCGCTATCTCCAGCATCATTCATACCCGAAATTAGATTACCATCCAGCCATCCCGGAAGAACTAGATCAACCCCCATACTCAATCCTAACCCCCCAACCAAGAGCAGAACCAATGAACATACCTATTTATTCCCATTAGACCATAAAACTTGGAACCCACCTCCTCCTTTATACGGACCTACAAATCTTGGAGATACACTTACAAATTGGGCAAGAAATAGACTTATTAACACACTCAATCTCACAGCACGACAACGCAATACAGCACTAAACGTTCTAGCAACACCATCTCTCAAATTGAAATTTAACACTACAATCAAATATAACACTATATTTAACCACCCATTTCATGCAACAACACCTTCAATTGTAACAACCACAACACCAGCACCCTTCATTTGTATAGACTTCGTATATAAATTTGACAGATATACAAAACAAACACTTGGATTCGCCACATTCTATAATCCACATACAGGTTTGACATACACATGTCGCTTCAACTAAAAGCAATTATATGTATATTATTATTATTAATATTCTATATATGTATGAAAATAGAAACAAAACTTCAACTTGAACAAAGACTTAAAGACAACGCAAAACACAGAATAAAAGACCTAATTAACGAACGAATGAATATACACATTGAACAACTTAAACAAGAAAACAGAACACGAAATGGAACAAACACCTTCACAAACAAGTTTAAACACATTAATAAATATAAACATTATATTAATATCGACAATATAACAAATATAAACGATACAGATTATGAAGCAATGTGGGAAACAGCTATAGACCAATGGACAAGAAACTGGAATTTCTACACAGAAAGACTAACAGATAGCATTCTAAATAAATTTAACTTGAATACCAAACGACAGAAACGACAAACAAATATAGACTTTATTGAATTAACAGGACAGAACATTAATGGTTCCGCAACAGGACCACAGGATATATTCATAGAGCATTACGACTGTGATGCAGAAGAAATCACAAACGTAAAATACTACGAACTAAATAAAATCAGCACATGTAAATTCAAACCACTAGATCTTGACATGACAAAGACAGAAGTACAACTTTTATCAAAAGCACAAGCAGTAGAAATCAAAGCATACGCAGTTGCAGGAACAATCAAAGAACGTGTAGAATGGTGTTCACAACACACCAACTACATAAGAGCAAATAGACCTAGCTATTACGTTTCCGACGCACAACGAACAAAAATATTAGATGCAGACGAAGTTCGTAACGAACTCGCTAGAATAAACTTACTAAAGAACACACAATATAAACCTACAAGATACAATATATCATTCAACTTTATTGCAAATCCACCATTACAGAAAAAGATTGAAGATCTGCAAGGCAGAATACAATTCGATATGAACATTCCACTAGTACCACCATACGGACGAATTGTATACGATTACACAAACCCACTTTGGATACCTAGCGCAATTAAAAACGCACAGTCCAACTGTATGAAAGGACCACGTAAACAGAACAGAATAGACATCTTAGATTGGACACTCGAAATACGAGAAGTCTCACTAATATTAAATTTAGATACCGAAGAAATATCATACATGGGAACAAAATTACCATGCGATCTCCGCAAGGGAGAATGTTTACCCACACCACTAACAAAAGCAACAATTGTGTGGGAACCACAGACACACTGTCAACTATTCGAACTAATACGATTTGACGCATATATGGTAAAATATCAAGATAGATATTGGATAGAAACAAATGCAGAATGGACCACAGTCCAACAACCAGACACCACAAAGAAAATAAAATTAAATCAAACAGACACAATAGCAACACGATTCGAAGTATACCCACTAGTCGAACGTGAATGCGGTTCACCACAACCACTACACAAAACAGAATACGACGATATATACATAATATATGAATATGGATTTGACATGCACACAGGACAAAAAGTAACAAAGAAAAAAGACAAATTTGACGATGAAAAATTTATTAAAATAAAACCAGAACAAATAATATCGGAACGTACACGATACGAAGACAAAGAAAACCAACAATACTATTATGGTTTTGTAAACGAAGAAACTCACCTTAATATGAAAATGGACCTATATATGAGTAACATTTATTCTAGAATTAGCTTACAAGCAATAGAATTCTATTCACAAATTTGCGAACAAACTCGAAACCTCAGACAATTAACATTGACTCAAGTACAAAAGAACACTCCACTCTTAGGATACATTCTTACTGGAGACAGATCCATTTTTGTGAAACAAGAAGGCGTAAACGTCATGAAAATGTATAAATGTGCGAAGAAATCATCACCTCTTTATGTACCACAAACACGCGAATGTTACGATAAAATTCCTATTCTATACAAGAACAGAGTACAATATGTACACCAACTAACAAGACAGACATACTTATGGGCAAAAACAGTACCCTGTTCACACAGTAACTTTGATCAACTCATCTCAATAGACACTGAAGGAACAGCACGATATAGAGTAACACCCTACCCAGTAAAAGTGGAAACGATATTGAACACTATATCACCCGAGGAAATAGTTTTAGATAACATGTTTAGTAAAGCAAGTTTAATAGAAAGTGGCATTTATAGTAAAGAACAACTAATACAAGAACGCAAGAGAGATCTACTCCACGAATATATGAGAGATCGTGAAAAACCACTACAAGAAGCTACATCAGCAAATGCACAAAAATTATTAGAACTCGAACAACTTGGACTTTTACAAACATACAAAAATTATGAACAATCCTTAAAATGGTTAAAAGATCTTAACATAAATGGATATAACTTCCAAATAGATCAACCAAGCGTAAACTGGAAAGAAATTTTTGATGGAGAATGGCTCAAAGACCAAATATTATCAATATTTGGTTGGCCATGGTATATTCTCGAAAAGATGGCAATTATATACGCAATGATCAGTATGATATTATTTACAGTGACTTACCAGATCAAGGACTATGCGATCTCCGCAATAAAAGACCTAATTAACGAACGAATGAATATACACATTGAACAACTTAAACAAGAAAACAACTTAAACAACTTAAACAATTATCAATATTTGGTTGGCCATGGTATATTCTCGAAAAGATGGCAATTATATACGCAATGATCAGTATGATATTATTTACAGTGACTTAACGAACGAATGAATATACACATTGAACAACTTAAACAAGAAAACAGAACACGAAATGGAACATCCTTGCTATAAGATAATGAGCTAAATGATTTCTATGGATACGTATTTGTTGTATATGTTTTGTTTCTTTGAAGAAGTTATTCTTCAAATTTATTAATATTTTGTGTATTGTTTCGCGATTTTCTAAAGGACAATCATCAGAGATTGTAAATGGTATTAAGTAATTGTTATAATTGTTATCATCTAGTTGTTGATGGTAATTACTGGCCATTGTTATCTCTGTAGTGTTCTTAATTTAGAGGTTATTCTGTTTTAATTGTTAATTTTTCCGTTACGGATAATGAAAAATAATTGTTCGTTATTTCAAAATTAGTCCGGCACTGGTCGCACCAGATAAGACGTGTGCTGAGGTAGGGTTACCTAGGGAGGTTACTCTAACTCTGTCTTATGGAGTCTCAAGAATATAGTATATCTTAAGGCTTACCTGACTAACTAAAGTTCTATTCCTCTAGTCTGTTACTCTTCTATCTGAGCTTCAGTAGACAGTGCACCGGCCGCAATGCTAAAGTCTAACGTATATCTCAATACAAAACAAGAGCGGAGTAGAGAGAGAGAAATATACTTTATTATTATATCAGGTCTGACTGGTACCGACTAAAGGGTAGAGTTGTCTTGTTGTCTCTGGGAATAACAAATAAACATTTAAGGGAAAGGTATTTCCATAATTTCAACCAATCAGGATTGAGTATTTTAGTATTTATTTATTAAATAAAACAAGTTTATAAATCCTTTTGTTGGAAGTCAGCACTGACTCCACTACTAACTACTAACTACTAACTACTAACTACTAACTACTAACTACTAACTACTAACTACTAACTACTAACTACTAACTACTAACTACTAACTACTAACTACTAACTACTAACTACTATCTATTAACTACTAACTACTAACTACTAACTATTAACTACTAACTACTAAGTACTAACTACTAATTGCTAACTACTAACTACCAACTACTAACTACTGACTGCTAACTAGTAACTACTAACTACTAACTACTAACTACTAACTACTAACTACTATCTACTAACTACTAACTACTAACTACTAACTACTAACTAGTAACTACTAACTACTAACTACTAACTACTAACTACTAACTACTAACTACTAACTACTAACTACTAACTACTAACTACTAACTACTAACTACTAACTACTAACTACTAACTACTAACTACTAAATACTAACTACTAACTACCAACTAGTAACTACTAACTGCTAACTACTAACTACTAAATACTAACTACTAACTACTAACTACTAACTACTAACTACTAACTACTAACTACTAACTACTAACTACTAACTACTAACTACTAACTACTAACTACTAACTACTAACTACTAACTACTAACTACTAACTACTAACTACTAACTACTAACTACTAACTACTAATACTAACTACTAACTACTAACTACTAACTACTAACTACTAACTAGTAACTACTAACTACTAACTACAAACTACTAACTACTATCTATTAACTACTAACTACTAACTACTAACTATTAACTACTAACTACTAAGTACTAACTACTAATTGCTAACTACTAACTACCAACTACTAACTACTGACTGCTAACTAGTAACTACTAACTACTAACTACTAACTACTAACTACTAACTACTATCTACTAACTACTAACTACTAACTACTAACTACTAACTACTAACTACTAACTACTAACTAGTAACTACTAACTACTAACTACTAACTACTAACTACTAACTACTAACTACTAACTACTAACTACTAACTACTAACTACTAACTACTAACTACTAACTACTAAATACTAACTACTAACTACCAACTAGTAACTACTAACTGCTAACTACTAACTACTAAATACTAACTACTAACTACTAACTACTAACTACTAACTACTAACTACTAACTACTAACTACTAACTACTAACTACTAACTACTAACTACTAACTACTAACTACTAACTACTAACTACTAACTACTAACTACTAACTACTAACTATTAACTACTAACTACTAACTACTAACTACTAACTACTAACTACAAACTACTAACTACTAAGTACTAACTACTAATTGCTAACTACTAACTACCAACTACTAACTACTAACTGCAATCTAGTAACTACTAACTACTAACTACGAACTACTAACTACTAACTACTATCTACTAACTACTAACTACTAACTACTAACTACTAACTACTAACTACTAACTACTAACTACTAACTACTAACTACTAACTACTAACTACTAACTACTAACAACTAACTACTAACTACTAACTACTAACTACTAACTACTAACTACTAAATACTAACTACTAACTACCAACTAGTAACTACTAACTGCTAACTACTAACTACAAAATACTAACTACTAACTACTAACTACTAACTACTAACTACTAACTACTAACTACTAACTACTAACTACTAACTACTAACTACTAACTACTAAATACTAACTACTAACTACCAACTAGTAACTACTAACTGCTAACTACTAACTACAAAATACTAACTACTAACTACTAACTACTAACTACTAACTACTACCTCCTAACTACTAACTACTAACTACTAACTACTAACTACTAACTACTAACTACAAACTACTAACTACTAACTACTAACTACTAACTACTAACTATTAACTACTAACTACTAAGTACTAACTACTAATTACTAACTACTAACTACTAACTACCAACTACTAACTACTAACTACTAACTACTAACTACTAACTACTAACTACTAACTACTAAATGCTAACTACTAACTACCAACTATTAACTACTAACTGCTAACTACTAACTACTAAATACTAACTACTAACTACTAACTACTAACTACTAACTACTAACTACTAAATACTAACTACTAACTACTAACTACTAACTACTAACTACTAACTCCTAACTACTAACTACTAACTACTAACTACTAACTACTAACTACAAACTACTAACTACTAACTACTAACTACTAACTACTAACTATTAACTACTAACTACTAACTACTAACTACTAACTACTAACTACTAACTACTAACCACTAACTACTAACTACTAACTACTAACTACTAACTACTAACTACTAACTACTAACTACTAACTACTAACTACTAACTACTAACTACTAACTACTAACTACTAACTACTAACTACTAACTACTAACTACTAACTACTAACTACTAACTACTAACTACTAACTACTAACTACCAACTACTAACTACTAACTACTAACTACTAACTACTAACTACTAACTACTAACTACTAACTACTAACTACTAACTACTAAATGCTAACTACTAACTACCAACTATTAACTACTAACTGCTAACTACTAACTACTAAATACTAACTACTAACTACTAACTACTAACTACTAACTACTAACTACTAAATACTAACTACTAACTACTAACTACTAACTACTAACTACTAACTCCTAACTACTAACTACTAACTACTAAGTACTAACTACTAATTACGAACTACTAACTACTAACTACTAACTACTAACTACTAACTACTAACTACTAACTACTAACTACTAACTACTAACTACTAACTACTAACTACTAACTACTAACTACTAACTACTAACTACTAACTACTAACTACTAACTACTAACTACTAACTACTAACTACTAACTACTAACTACTAACTACTAACTACTAACTACTAACTACTAACTACTAACTACTAACTACTAACTACTAACTACTAACTACTAACTACTAACTACTAACTACTAACTACTAACTACTAACTACTAACTACTAACTACTAACTACAAACTACTAACTACTAAGTACTAACTACTAATTGCTAACTACTAACTACCAACTACTAACTACTAACTGCAGTCTAGTAACTACTAACTACTAACTACGAACTACTAACTACTAACTACTATCTACTAACTACTAACTACTAACTACTAACTACTAACTACTAACTACTAACTACTAACTACTAACTACTAACTACTAACAACTAACTACTAACTACTAACTACTAACTACTAACTACTAACTACTAAATACTAACTACTAACTACCAACTAGTAACTACTAACTGCTAACTACTAACTACAAAATACTAACTACTAACTACTAACTACTAACTACTAACTACTAACTATTAACTACTAACTACTAACTACTAACTACTAACTACTAACTACTAACTACTAACTACTAACTACTAAATACTAACTACTAACTACCAACTAGTAACTACTAACTGCTAACTACTAACTACAAAATACTAACTACTAACTACTAACTACTAACTACTAACTACTACCTCCTAACTACTAACTACTAACTACTAACTACTAACTACTAACTACTAACTACTAACTACTAACTACTAACTACTAACTACTAACTGCTAACTACTAACTACTAACTACTAACTACTAACTACTAACTACTAACTACTAACTACTAACTACTAACTACTAACTACTAACTACTAACTACTAACTACTAACTACTAACTACTAACTACTAACTACTAACTACTAACTACTAACTACTAACTACTAACTACAAACTACTAACTACTAAGTACTAACTACTAATTGCTAACTACTAACTACCAACTACTAACTACTAACTGCAGTCTAGTAACTACTAACTACTAACTACGAACTACTAACTACTAACTACTATCTACTAACTACTAACTACTAACTACTAACTACTAACTACTAACTACTAACTACTAACTACTAACTACTAACTACTAACAACTAACTACTAACTACTAACTACTAACTACTAACTACTAACTACTAAATACTAACTACTAACTACCAACTAGTAACTACTAACTGCTAACTACTAACTACAAAATACTAACTACTAACTACTAACTACTAACTACTAACTACTAACTACTAACTATTAACTACTAACTACTAACTACTAACTACTAACTACTAACTACTAACTACTAACTACTAACTACTAAATACTAACTACTAACTACCAACTAGTAACTACTAACTGCTAACTACTAACTACAAAATACTAACTACTAACTACTAACTACTAACTACTAACTACTACCTCCTAACTACTAACTACTAACTACTAACTACTAACTACTAACTACTAACTACAAACTACTAACTACTAACTACTAACTACTAACTACTTACTATTAACTACTAACTACTAAGTACTAACTACTAATTACTAACTACTAACTACCAACTACTAACTACTAACTACTAACTACTAACTACTAACTACTAACTACTAACTACTAACTACTAACTACTAACTACTAACTACTAAATACTAACTACTAACTACCAACTATTAACTACTAACTGCTAACTACTAACTACTAAATACTAACTACTAACTACTAACTACTAACTACTAACTACTAACTACTAACTACTAAATACTAACTACTAACTACTAACTACTAACTACTAACTACTAACTACTAACTCCTAACTACTAACTACTAACTACTAACTACTAACTACTAACTACAAACTACTAACTACTAACTACTAACTACTAACTACTAACTATTAACTACTAACTACTAAGTACTAACTACTAATTACGAACTACTAACTACTAACTACTAACTACTAACTACTAACTACTAACTACTAACTACTAACTACTAACTACTAACTACTAACTACTAACTACTAACTACTAACTACTAACTACCAACTACTAACTACTAACTACTAACTACTAACTATTAACTACTAACTACTAACTACTAACTACTAACTACTAAATACTAACTACTAACTACCAACTACTAACTACTAACTGCTAACTACTAACTACTAAATACTAACTACTAACTACTAACTACTATCTACTAACTACTAACTACTAAATACTAACTACTAACTACTAACTACTAACTACTAACTACTAACTACAAACTACTAACTACTAACTACTAACTACTAACTATTAACTACTAACTACTAAGTACTAACTACTAATTACTAACTACTAACTACCAACTACTCACTACTAACTACTAACTACTAACTACTAACTACTAACTACTAAATACTAACTACTAACTACCAACTAGTAACTACTAACTGCTAACTACTAACTACTAAATACTAACTACTAACTACTAACTACTAACTACTAACTACTAACTACTAAATACTAACTACTAACTACTAACTACTAACTACTAACTACTAACTCCTAACTACTAACTACTAACTACTAACTACTAACTACTAACTACAAACTACTAACTACTAACTACTAACTACTAACTACTAACTATTAACTACTAACTACTAAGTACTAACTACTAATTACTAACTACTAACTACTAACTATTAACTACTAACTACTAACTACTAACTACTAACTACTAACTACTAACTACTAACTACTAACTACTAACTACTAACTACTAACTACTAACTACTAACTACTAACTACTAATTACTAACTACTATCTATTAACTACTAACTACTAACTACTAACTACTAACTACTAAATACTAACTACTAACTACCAACTAGTAACTACTAACTGCTAACTACTAACTACTAAATACTAACTACTAACTACTAACTACTAACTACTAAATACTAACTACTAACTACTAACTACTAACTACTAACTACTAACTACTAACTCCTAACTACTAACTACTAACTACTAACTACTAACTACAAACTACTAACTACTAACTACTAACTACTAACTATTAACTACTAACTACTAAGTACTAACTACTAATTACTAACTACTAACTACTAACTACTAACTATTAACTACTAACTACTAACTACTAACTACTAACTACTAACTACTAACTACTAACTACTAACTACTAACTACTAACTACTAACTCCTAACTACTAACTACTAACTACTAACTACTAACTACTAACTACAAACTACTAACTACTAACTACTAACTACTAACTACTAACTATTAACTACTAACTACTAAGTACTAACTACTAATTACGAACTACTAACTACTAACTACTAACTACTAACTACTAACTACTAACTACTAACTACTAACTACTAACTACTAACTACTAACTACTAACTACTAACTACTAACTACTAACTACTAACTACCAACTACTAACTACTAACTACTAACTACTAACTATTAACTACTAACTACTAACTACTAACTACTAACTACTAAATACTAACTACTAACTACCAACTACTAACTACTAACTGCTAACTACTAACTACTAAATACTAACTACTAACTACTAACTACTATCTACTAACTACTAACTACTAAATACTAACTACTAACTACTAACTACTAACTACTAACTACTAACTACAAACTACTAACTACTAACTACTAACTACTAACTATTAACTACTAACTACTAAGTACTAACTACTAATTACTAACTACTAACTACCAACTACTCACTACTAACTACTAACTACTAACTACTAACTACTAACTACTAAATACTAACTACTAACTACCAACTAGTAACTACTAACTGCTAACTACTAACTACTAAATACTAACTACTAACTACTAACTACTAACTACTAACTACTAACTACTAAATACTAACTACTAACTACTAACTACTAACTACTAACTACTAACTCCTAACTACTAACTACTAACTACTAACTACTAACTACTAACTACAAACTACTAACTACTAACTACTAACTACTAACTACTAACTATTAACTACTAACTACTAAGTACTAACTACTAATTACTAACTACTAACTACTAACTATTAACTACTAACTACTAACTACTAACTACTAACTACTAACTACTAACTACTAACTACTAACTACTAACTACTAACTACTAACTACTAACTACTAACTACTAATTACTAACTACTATCTATTAACTACTAACTACTAACTACTAACTACTAACTACTAAATACTAACTACTAACTACCAACTAGTAACTACTAACTGCTAACTACTAACTACTAAATACTAACTACTAACTACTAACTACTAACTACTAAATACTAACTACTAACTACTAACTACTAACTACTAACTACTAACTACTAACTCCTAACTACTAACTACTAACTACTAACTACTAACTACAAACTACTAACTACTAACTACTAACTACTAACTATTAACTACTAACTACTAAGTACTAACTACTAATTACTAACTACTAACTACTAACTACTAACTATTAACTACTAACTACTAACTACTAACTACTAACTACTAACTACTAACTACTAACTACTAACTACTAACTACTAACTACTAACTACTAACTACTAACTACTAACTACTAACTATTAACTACTAACTACTAACTACTAACTACTAACTACTAACTAATAACTACTAACTACTAACTACTAACTACTAACTACTAACTACTAACTACTAACTACTAACTACTAACTACTAACTACTAACTACTAACTACTAACTACTAACTACTAACTAGTAACTACTAACTACTAACTACAAACTACTAACTACTAGCTATTAACTACTAACTACTAAGTACTAACTACTAATTGCTAACTACTAACTACCAACTACTAACAACTAACTGCTAACTAGTAACTACTAACTACTAACTACTAACTACTAACTACTAACTACTATCTACTAACTACTAACTACTAACTACTAACTACTAACTACTAACTACTAACTACTAACTACTAACTACTAACTACTAACTACTAACTAATAACTACTAACTACTAACTACTAACTACTAACTTCTAATTACTAACTACTAACTACCAACTAGTAACTACTAACTGCTAACTACTAACTACTAAATACTAACTACTAACTACTAACTACTAACTACTAACTACTAACTACTAACTACTAACTACTAACTACTAACTACTAACTACTAACTACTAACTACTAACTACTACCTACTAACTACTAACTACTAACTACTAACTAGTAACTACTAACTACTAACTACAAACTACTAACTACTAACTATTAACTACTAACTACTAAGTACTAACTACTAATTGCTAACTACTAACTACCAACTACTAACTACTAACTGGTAACTAGTAACTACTAACTTTTAACTACTAACTACTAACTACTAACTACTATCTACTAACTACTAACTACTAACTACTAACTACTAACTACTAACTACTAACTACTAACTACTAACTACTAACTACTAACTACTAACTACTAACTACTAACTACTAACTACTAACTACTAACTACTAACTACTAACTACTAACTACTAAATACTAACTACTAACTACCAACTAGTAACTACTAACTGCTAACTACTAACTACTAAATACTAACTACTAACTACTAACTACTAACTACTAACTACCTACTACTAACTACTAACTACTAAATACTAACTACTAACTACTAACTACTAACTATTAACTACTAACTACTAAGTACTAACTACTAATTACTAACTACTAACTACCAACTACTAACTACTAACTGCTAACGTCCAGCTACTAACTACTAACTACTAACTATTAACTACTAACTACTAACTACTAACTACTAACTACTAACTACTAACTACTAACTACTAACTACTAACTACTAACTACTAACTACTAACTACTAACTACTAACTACTAACTACTAACTACTAACTACTAACTACTAACTACTAACTACCAACTAGTAACTACTAACTACTAACTACTAACTACTAACTATTAATTACTAACTACTAATCACTAACTACTAACTACTAACTACTAAATACTAACTACTAACTACCAACTACTAACTACTAACTGCTAACTACTAACTACTAACTACTAACTACTAACTACTAACTACTAACTACTAACTACTAACTACTAACTACTAACTACAAACTACTAACTACTAACTACTAACTACTAACTACTAACCATTAACTACTAACTACTAAGTACGAATTACTAATTACTAACTACTAACTACCAACTACTAACTACTAACTGCTAACTAGTAACTACTAACTACTAACTACTAACTACTAACTACTAACTACTAACTACTAACTACTAACTACTAACTACTAACTATTAACTACTAACTACTAACTACTAACTACTAACTACTAACTACTAACTACTAACTACTAACTACTAACTATTAATTACTAACTACTAATCACTAACTACTAACTACTAACTACTAAATACTAACTACTAACTACCAACTACTAATTACTAACTACTAACTACTAACTACTAACTACTAACTACCAACTACTAACTACAAACTACTAACTACTAACTACTAACTACTAACTACTAACTACTAACTACTAACTACTAACTGCTAACTACTAACTACTAACTACTAACTACTAACTACTAACTACTAACTACTAACTACTAACTACTAACTACTAACTACTAACTACTAACTATTAACTACTCACTACTAAGAACTAACTACTAATTACTAACTACTAACTACTAACTACTAACTACTAACTACTAACTACTAACTACTAACTACTAACTACTAACTACTAACTACTAACTACTAACTACTAACTACTAACTACTAACTACTAACTACTAACTACTAACTACTAATTACTAACTACTAACTACTAACTACTAACTGCTAACTACTAACTACTAACTACTGACTACTAACTACTAACTACTAACTACTAACTACTAACTACTAACTACTAACTACTAACTACTAACTACTAACCACTAACTACTAACTACTAACTACTAAATAATAACTATTAACTACCAACTACTAACTACTAACTGCTAACTACTAACTACTAACTACTAACTACTAACTACTAACTACTAACTACTAACTACTAACTACTAACTACTAACTACTAACTACTAACTACTAACTACTAACTACTAACTACAAACTACTAACTACTAACTACTAACTACTAACTACTAACTACTAACTGCTAACTACTAACTACTAACTACTAACTACTAACTACTAACTACTAACTACTAACTACTAACTACTAACTACTAACTAAAAACTACTAACTACTAACTACTAACTATTAACTACTCACTACTAAGTACTAACTACTAATTACTAACTACTAACTACTAACTACTAACTACTAACTACTAACTACTAATTACTAACTACTAACTACTAACTACTAACTACTAACTACTAACTACTAACTACTAACTACTAACTACTAACTACTAACTACTAATTACTAACTACTAACTACTAACTACTAACTACTAACTACTAACTACTAACTACTAACTACTAACTACTGACTACTAACTGCTAACTACTAACTACTAACTACTAACTACTAACTACTAACTACTAACTACTAACCACTAACTACTAACTACTAACTACTAACTACTAAATAATAACTATTAACTACCAACTACTTACTACTAACTGCTAACTACTAACTACTAACTACTAACTACTAACTACTAACTACTAACTATTAACTACTAACCACTAACTACTAACTACTAACTACTAAATAATAACTATTAACTACCAACTACTAACTACTAACTGCTAACTACTAACTACTAACTACTAACTACTAACTACTAACTACTAACTACTAACTACTAACTACTAACTACAAACTACTAACTAATAACTACTAACTACTAACTACTAACTGCTAACTACTAACTACTAACTACTAACTACTAACTACTAACTACTAACTACTAACTACTAACTACTAACTACTAACTACTAACTACTAACTACTAACTACTAACTATTAACTACTCACTACTAAGTACTAACTACTAATTACTAGCTACTAACTACTAACTACTAACTACTAACTACTAACTACTAACTACTAACTACTAACTACTAACTACTAACTACTAACTACTAACTACTAACTACTAACTACTAATTACTAACTACTAACTACTAACTACTAACTACTAACTACTAACTACTAACTACTAACTACTGACTACTGACTACTAACTACTAACTACTAACTACTAACTACTAACTACTAACTACTAACTACTAACTACTAACCACTAACTACTAACTACTAACTACTAAATAATAACTATTAACTACCAACTACTAACTACTAACTACTAACTACTAACTACTAACTACTAACTACTAACTACTAACTACTAACTACTAACTACTAACTACTAACTACTAACTACTAACTACTAACTACAAACTACTAACTACTAACTACTAACTACTAACTACTAACTACTAACCATTAACTACGAACTACTAAGTACTAACTACTAATTACTAACTACTAACTACCAACTACTAACTACTAACTGCTAACTAGTAACTACTAACTACTAACTACTAACTACTAACTACTAACTACTAACTACTAACTACTAACTACTAACTACTAACTACTAACTACTAACTACTAACTACTAACTACTAACTACTAACTACTAACTACAAACTACTAACTACTAACTACTAACTACAAACTACTAACTACTAACTACTAACTATTAACTACTAACTATTAACTAATAACTCCTAAGTACTAACTACTAATTACTAACTACTAACTACTAACTACTAACTACTAACTACTAACTACTAACTACTAACTGCTAACTACCAACTACTAACTACTAACTGCTAACTAGTAACTACTAACTACTAACTACTAACTACTAACTACTAACTACTAACTACTAACTACTAACTACTAACTACTAACTACTAACTACTAACTACTAACTACTAACTACAAACTACTAACTACTAACTACTAATTATTAACTACTAACTATTAACTAATAACTCCTAAGTACTAACTACTAATTACTAACTACTAACTACTAACTACTAACTACTAACTACTAACTACTAACTACTAACTCCTAACTACTAACTACTAACTACTAACGACTAACTACTAACTACTAACTACTAACTACTAACTACTAACTACTAACTACTAACTACTAACTACTAACTACTAACTACTAACTACTAACTACTAACTACTAACTACTAACTACTAACTACTAACTACTAGCTACTAACTACTAACTACTAACTACTAACTACTAACTACAAACTACTAACTACTAACTACTAACTACTAACTACTAACTACTAGCTACTAACTACTAACTACTAACTACTAACTACTAACTACAAACTACTAACTACTAACTACTAACTATTAACTACTAACTATTAACTAATAACTCCTAAGTACTAACTACTAATTACTAACTACTAACTACTAACTACTAACTACTAACTACTAACTACTAACTCCCAACTACTAACTACTAACTACTAACTACTAACTACTAACTACTAACTACTAACTACTAACTACTAACTACTAACTACTAACTACTAACTACTAACTACTAACTACTAACTACTAACTACTAACTACTAACTACTAACTACTAACTACTAACTACTAACTACTAACTACTAACTACTAACTACTAACTACAAACTACTAACTACTAACTACTAACTATTAACTACTAACTATTAACTAATAACTCCTAAGTACTAACTACTAATTACTAACTACTAACTACTAACTACTAACTACTAACTACTAACTACTAACTACTAACTACTAACTTCTAACTACTAACTACTAACTACTAACTACTAACTCCTAACTACTAACTACTAACTACTAACGACTAACTACTAACTACTAACTACTAACTACTAACTACTAACTACTAACTCCTAACTACTAACTACTAACTACTAACGACTAACTACTAACTACTAACTACTAACTACTATCTACTAACTACTAACTACTAACTACTAACTACTAACTACTAACTACTAACTACTAACTACTAACTACTAACTACTAACTACTAACTACTAACTACTAACTACTAACTACTAATTACTAACTACTAACTACCAACTACTGACTACTAACTGCTAACTAGTAACTACTAACTACTAATTACTAACTACTAACTACTAACTACTAACTACTAACTACTAACTACTAACTACTAATTACTAACTACTAACTACTAACTACTAACTACTAATTACTAACTACTAACTACTAACTACTAACTACTAACTACTAACTACTAACTACTAACTACTAACTACTAACTACTAACTACTAACTACTAACTCCCAACTACTAACTACTAACTACTAACTACTAACTACTAACTACTAACTACTAACTACTAACTACTAACTACTAACTACTAACTACTAACTACTAACTACTAACTACTAACTACTAACTACTAACTACTAACTACTATCTACTAACTACTAACTACTAACTACTAACTACAAACTACTAACTACTAACTACTAACTATTAACTACTAACTATTAACTAATAACTCCTAAGTACTAACTACTAATTACTAACTACTAACTACTAACTACTAACTACTAACTACTAACTACTAACTACTAACTTCTAACTACTAACTACTAACTACTAACTACTAACTCCTAACTACTAACTACTAACTACTAACGACTAACTACTAACTACTAACTACTAACTACTAACTACTAACTACTAACTACTAACTCCTAACTACTAACTACTAACTACTAACGACTAACTACTAACTACTAACTACTAACTACTATCTACTAACTACTAACTACTAACTACTAACTACTAACTACTAACTACTAACTACTAACTACTAACTACTAACTACTAACTACTAACTACTAACTACTAACTACTAATTACTAACTACTAACTACCAACTACTGACTACTAACTGCTAACTAGTAACTACTAACTACTAATTACTAACTACTAACTACTAACTACTAACTACTAACTACTAACTACTAACTACTAATTACTAACTACTAACTACTAACTACTAACTACTAATTACTAACTACTAACTACTAACTACTAACTACTAACTACTAACTACTAACTACTAACTACTAACTACTAACTACTAACTACTAACTACTAACTACTAACTACTAACTACTAACTACTAACTACTAACTACTAACTACTAACTACTAACTACTAACTACTAACTACTAACTACTGACTAGTAACTACTAACTACTAACTACTAACTACTATCTACTAACTACTAACTACTAACTACTAACTACTAACTACCAACTACTAACTACTAACTACTAACTACTAACTACTAACTACTAACTACTAACTACTAACTACTAACTACTAACTACTGAATACTAACTACTAACTACTAACTACTAACTATTAACTACTAACTACTAACTACTAACTACTAACTACTAACTACTAACTACTAACTACTAACTACTAACTACGAATTACTAACTACTAACTAATAACTACCAACTACTAATTACTTACTACTAACTACTAGCTACTAATTACTAACTACTAACTACTAACTACTAATTACTAACTACTAACTACCAACTACTGACTACTAACTGCTAACTAGTAACTACTAACTACTAATTACTAACTACTAACTACTAACTACTAACTACTAACTACTAACTACTAACTACTAACTACTAATTACTAACTACTAACTACTAACTACTAACTACTAATTACTAACTACTAACTACTAACTACTAACTACTAACTACTAACTACTAACTACTAACTACTAACTACTAACTACTAACTACTAACTACTAACTACTAACTACTAACTACTAACTACTAACTACTAACTACTAACTACTAACTACTAACTACTAACTACTAACTACTAGCTACTAACTACTAACTACTAACTACTAACTACTAACTACTAACTACAAACTACTATCTACTAACTACTAACTATTAACTACTAACTATTAACTAATAACTCCTAAGTACTAACTACTAATTACTAACTACTAACTACTAACTACTAACTACTAACTACTAACTACTAACTACTAACTCCCAACTACTAACTACTAACTACTAACTACTAACTACTAACTACTAACTACTAACTACTAACTACTAACTACTAACTACTAACTACTAACTACTAACTACTAACTACTAACTACTAACTACTAACTACTAACTACTAACTACTAACTACTAACTACTAACTACTAACTACTAACTACTAACTACAAACTACTAACTACTAACTACTAACTATTAACTACTAACTATTAACTAATAACTCCTAAGTACTAACTACTAATTACTAACTACTAACTACTAACTACTAACTACTAACTACTAACTACTAACTTCTAACTACTAACTACTAACTACTAACTACTAACTCCTAACTACTAACTACTAACTACTAACGACTAACTACTAACTACTAACTACTAACTACTAACTACTAACTACTAACTACTAACTCCTAACTACTAACTACTAACTACTAACGACTAACTACTAACTACTAACTACTAACTACTATCTACTAACTACTAACTACTAACTACTAACTACTAACTACTAACTACTAACTACTAACTACTAACTACTAACTACTAACTACTAACTACTAACTACTAATTACTAACTACTAACTACCAACTACTGACTACTAACTGCTAACTAGTAACTACTAACTACTAATTACTAACTACTAACTACTAACTACTAACTACTAACTACTAACTACTAACTACTAATTACTAACTACTAACTACTAACTACTAACTACTAATTACTAACTACTAACTACTAACTACTAACTACTAACTACTAACTACTAACTACTAACTACTAACTACTAACTACTAACTACTAACTACTAACTACTAACTACTAACTACTAACTACTAACTACTAACTACTAACTACTAACTACTAA
The DNA here is from genome assembly GCF_964194025.1 of Convolutriloba macropyga. Taxonomy (NCBI): domain Eukaryota; kingdom Metazoa; phylum Xenacoelomorpha; order Acoela; family Convolutidae; genus Convolutriloba; species Convolutriloba macropyga. The sequence goes on from NW_027449313.1 coordinate 33,552, forward strand.
CTACTAACTACTAACTACTAACTACTAACTACTAACTACTAACTACTAACTACTAACTACTAACTACTAACTACTAATTACTAACTACTAACTACTAACTACCAACTACTAACTACTAACTACTAACTGCTGACTAGTAACTACTAACTACTAACTACTAACTACTATCTACTAACTACTAACTACTAACTACTAACTACTAACTACTAACTACTAACTACTAACTACTAACTACTAACTACTAACTACTAACTACTAACTACTAACTACTAACTACTAACTACTGAATACTAACTACTAACTACTAACTACTAACTATTAACTACTAACTACTAACTACTAACTACTAACTACTAACTACTAACTACTAACTACTAACTACTAACTACGAATTACTAACTACTAACTAATAACTACCAACTACTAATTACTTACTACTAACTACTAGCTACTAATTACTAACTACTAACTACTAACTACTAACTACTAACTACTAACTACTAACTACTAACTACTAACTACTAACTACTAACAACTAACTACTAACTACTAACTACTAACTACTAACTACTAACTACTAACTACTAACTACTAACTACTAACTACTAACTACTAACTACTAACTACTAACTACTAACTACTAACTACTAACTACTAACTACTAATTACTAACTACTAACTACTAACTACCAACTACTAACTACTAACTACTAACTGCTGACTAGTAACTACTAACTACTAACTACTAACTACTATCTACTAACTACTAACTACTAACTACTAACTACTAACTACTAACTACTAACTACTAACTACTAACTACCAACTACTAACTACTAACTACTAAATACTAACTACTAACTACTAACTACTAACTATTAACTACTAACTACTAACTACTAACTACTAACTACTAACTACTAACTACTAACTACGAATTACTAACTACTAACTAATAACTACCAACTACTAACTACTTACTACTAACTACTAGCTACTAATTACTAACTACTAACTACTAACTACTAACTACTAACTACTAACTACTAACTACTATCTACTAACTACTAACTACTAACTACTAACTACTAACTACTAACTACTAACTACTAACTACTAACTACTAACTACTAACTACTAACTACTAACTACTAACTACTAACTACTAACTACTATCTACTCACTACTAACTACTAACTACAAACTACTAACTACTAACTACGAATTACTAACTACTAACTAATAACTACCAACTACTAACTACTTACTACTAACTACTAGCTACTAATTACTAACTACTAACTACTAACTACTAACTACTAACTACTAACTACTAACTACTAACTACTAACTACTAACTCCTAACTACTAACTACTAACTACTAACGACTAACTACTAACTACTAACTACTAACTACTAACTACTAACTACTAACTACTAACTACTAACTACTAACTACTAACTACTAACTACTAACTACTAACTACTAACTACTAACTACTAACTACTAACTACTAACTACTAACTACTAACTACTAACTACTAACTACTAACTACTAACTACTAACTACTAACTACTAACTACTAACTCCTAACTACTAACTACTAACTACTAACGACTAACTACTAACTACTAACTACTAACTACTGACTACTAACTACTAACTACTAACTACTAACTACTAACTACTAACTACTAACTACTAACTACTAACTACTAACTACTAACTACTAACTACTAACTACTAACTACTAATTACTAACTACTAACTACTAACTACCAACTACTAACTACTAACTACTAACTGCTGACTAGTAACTACTAACTACTAACTACTAACTACTAACTACTAACTACTAACTACTAACTACTAACTACTAACTACTAACTACTAACTACAAACTACTAACTACTAACTACTATCTACTAACTACTAACTACTAACTACTAACTACTAACTACTAACTACTAACTACTAACTACTAACTACTAACTACTAACTACTAACTACTAACTACTAACTACTAACTACTAACTACTAACTACAAACTACTAACTACTAACTACTATCTACTAACTACTAACTACAAACTACTAACTACTAACTACTAACTACTAACTACTAACTACTAACTACTATTCATTAACTACTAACTACTAAGTACTAACTACTAATTACTAACTACTAACTACCAACTACTAACTACTAACTACTAAATACTAACTACTAACTACTAACTACTAACTACTAACTACTAACTACTAACTACTAACTACTAACTACTAACTACTAACTCCTAACTACTAACTACTAACTACTAATGACTAACTACTAACTACTAACTACTAACTACTAACTACTAACTACTAACTACTAACTACTAACTACCAACTACTAACTACTAACTACTAACTACTAACTACTAACTACTAACTACTAGCTACTAACTACTAACTACTAACTACTAACTACTAACTACTAACTACTAACTACTAACTACTAACTACAAACTACTAACTACTAACTACTATCTACTAACTACTAACTACAAACTACTAACTACTAACTACTAACTACTAACTACTAACTACTAACTACTAAGTACTAACTACTAATTACTAACTACTAACTACCAACTACTAACTACTAACTACTAACTAATAACTACTAACTACTAACTACTAACTACTAACTACTAACTACTAACTACTAACTACTAACTACTAACTACTAACTACTAACTACTAACTACTAACTACTAACTACAAACTACTAACTACTAACTACTATCTACTAACTACTAACTACTAACTACTAACTACTAACTACTAACTACTAACTACTAACTACTAACTACTAACTACTAACTACTAACTACTAACTACTAACTACTAACTACTAACTACTAACTACTAACTACTAACTACTAACTACAAACTACTAACTACTAACTACAAACTACTAACTACTAACTACTATCTACTAACTACTAACTACAAACTACTAACTAATAACTACTAACTACTAACTACTAACTACTAACTACTAACTACTATTCATTAACTACTAACTACTAAGTACTAACTACTAATTACTAACTACTAACTACCAACTACTAACTACTAACTACTAACTACTAACTACTAACTACTAACTACTAACTACTAACTACTAACTACTAACTACTAACTACTAACTACTAACTACTAACTACTAACTACTAACTCCTAACTACTAACTACTAACTACTAACGACTAACTACTAACTACTAACTACTAACTACTAACTACTAACTACTAACAACTAACTACTAACACTAACTACTAAACTACTAACTACTAACTACTAAACTACTAACTACTAACTACTAACTACTAACTACTAACTACAAACTACTAACTACTAACTACTATCTACTAACTACTAACTACTAACTACTAACTACTAACTACTAACTACTAACTACTAACTACTAACTACTAACTACTAACTACTAACTACTAACTACTAACTACTAACTACTAACTACTAACTACTAAACTACTAACTACTAACTCCTAACTACTAACTACTAACTACTAACGACTAACTACTAACTACTAACTACTAACTACTAACTACTAACTACTAACAACTAACTACCTAACTACTAACTACTAACTACTAACTACTAACTACTAACTACTAACTACTAACTACTAACTACTAACTACTAACTACTAACTACTAACTACTAACTACTAATTACTAACTACTAACTACTAAACTACCAACTACTAACTACTAACTACTAACTGCTGACTAGTAACTACTAACTACTAACTACTAACTACTATCTACTAACTACTAACTACTAACTACTAACTACTAACTACTAACTACTAACTACTAACTACTAACTACTAACTACTAACTACTAACTACTAACTACCAACTACTAACTACTAACTACTAAATACTAACTACTAACTACTAACTACTAACTATTAACTACTAACTACTAACTACTAACTACTAACTACTAACTACTAACTACTAACTACGAATTACTAACTACTAACTAATAACTACCAACTACTAACTACTTACTACTAACTACTAGCTACTAATTACTAACTACTAACTACTAACTACTAACTACTAACTACTAACTACTAACTACTAACTACTAACTACTATCTACTAACTACTAACTACTAACTACTAACTACTAACTACTATCTACTAACTACTAACTACAAACTACTAACTACTAACTACGAATTACTAACTACTAACTAATAACTACCAACTACTAACTACTTACTACTAACTACTAGCTACTAATTACTAACTACTAACTACTAACTACTAACTACTAACTACTAACTACTAACTACTAACTACTAACTACTAACTACTAACTACTAACTACTAACTACTAACTACTAACTACTAACTCCTAACTACTAACTACTAACTACTAACGACTAACTACTAACTACTAACTACTAACTACTAACTACTAACTACTAACTACTAACTACTAACTACTAAGTACTAACTACTAACTACTAACTACTAACTACTAAACTACTAACTACTAACTACTAACTACTAACTACTAACTACTAACTACTAACTACTAACTACTAACTACTAACTACTAACTACTAACTACTAACTACTAACTACTAACTACTAACTACTAACCTCCTAACTGCTAACTACTAACTACTAACGACTAACTACTAACTACTAACTACTAACTACTAACTACTAACTACTAACTACTAACTACTAACTACTAACTACTAACTACTAACTACTAACTACTAAACTACTAACTACTAACTACTAACTACTAACTACAAACTACTAACTACTAACTACTATCTACTAACTACTAACTACAAACTACTAACTACTAACTACTAACTACTAACTACTAACTACTAACTACTAACTACTATTCATTAACTACTAACTACTAAGTACTAACTACTAATTACTAACTACTAACTACCAACTACTAACTACTAACTGCTAACTAGTAACTACTAACTACTAACTACTAACTACTAACTACTAACTACTAACTACTAACTACTAACAACTAACTACTAACTACTAACTACTAACTACTAACTACTAACTACTAACTACTAACTACTAACTACTAACTAACTAAACTACTAACTTACTAACTACTAACTACTAACTACTAACTACTAACTACTAACTACTAACTACTAACTACTAAACTACTAACTAACTAAACTACTAACTACTAACTACTAAATACTAACTACTAACTACTAACTACTAACTACTAACTACTAAATACGAATTACTAACCACTAACTAATAACTACCAACTACTAACTACTTACTACTAACTACTAGCTACTAATTACTAACTACTAACTACTACTCTAACTTTACTAACTACTAACTACTAAGTACTAACTACTAACTACTATCTACTAACTACTAACTACTAACTACTAACTACTAACTACTAACTACTAACTACTAACTACTAACTACTAACTACTAACCATTAACTACTAACTACTAAGTACTAACTACTAATTACTAACTACTAACTACCAACTACTAACTACTAACTGCTAACTAGTAACTACTAACTACTAACTACTAACTACTAACTACTAACTACTAACTACTAACTACTAACTACTAACTACTAACTACTAACTACTAACTACTAACTACTAACTACTAACTACTAACTACTAACTACTAACTACTAACTACTAACTTTAACTACTAACTACTAACTACTAACTACTAACTACTAACTACTAACTACTAACTACTAACTACTAACTACTAACTACTAACTACTAACTACTAACTACTAAATACGAATTACTAACTACTAACTAATAGCTACCAACTACTAACTACTTACTACTAACTACTAGCTACTAATTACTAACTACTAACTACTAACTTCTAACTACTAACTACTAACTACTAACTACTAACTTACTATCCTACTAACTACTAACTACTAACTACTAACTACTAACTACCAACTACTAACTACTAACTACTAAACTACTAACTACTAACTACTAACTACTAACTACTAACCACTAACTACTAACTACTAACTACTATCTACTAACTACTAACTACTAACTACTAACTACTAACTACTAACTACTAACTAATAACTACTAACTACTAACCATTAACTACTAACTACTAAGTACTAACCTCTAATTACTAACTACTAACTACCAACTACTAACTACTAACTGCTAACTAGTAACTACTAACTACTAACTACTAACTACTAACTACTAACTACTAACTACTAACTACTAACTACTAACTACTAACTACTAACTACTAACTACTAACTACTAACTACTAACTACTAACTACTAACTACTAACTACTAACTACTAACTACTAACTACTAACTACTAACTACTAACTACTAACTACTATCTACTAACTACTAACTACTAACTACTAACTACTAACTACTAACTACTAACTACTAACTACTAACTACTAACTACTAACTACTAACTACTAACTACTAACTACTAACTACTAACTACTAACTACTAACTACTAACTACTAACTACTAACTACTAACTACTAACTACTAACTACTAACTACTAACTACTAACTACTAACTACTAACTACTAACTACTAACTACTAACTACTAACTACTAACTACTAACTACTAACTAACTACTAACTACTAACTACTAAATACGAATTACTAACTACTAACTAATAACTACCAACTACTAACTACTTACTACTAACTACTAGCTACTAATTACTAACTATTAACTACTAACTTCTAACTACTAACTACTAACTACTAACTACTAACTACTATCTACTAACTACTAACTACTAACTACTAACTACTAACTACCAACTACTAACTACTAACTACTAACTACTTACTACTAACTACTAACTACTAACTACTAACTACTAACCACTAACTACTAACTACTAACTACTATCTACTAACTACTAACTACAAACTACTAACTACTAACTACTAACTACTAACTACTAACTAATAACTACTAACTACTAACCATTAACTACTAACTACTAAGTACTAACTACTAATTACTAACTACCAACTACTAACTACTAACTGCTAACTAGTAACTACTAACTACTAACTACTAACTACTAACTACTAACTACTAACTACTAACTACTAACTACTAACTACTAACTACTAACTACTAACTACTAACTACTAAATACGAATTACTAACTACTAACTAATAACTACTAACTACTAACTACTATCTACTAACTACTAACTACTAACTACTAACTACTAACTACTAACTACTAACTACTAACTACTAACTACTAACTACTAACTACTAACTACTAACTATTATTTACTAACTACTAACTACTAACACTACTTACTAACTATTAACTACAAGCTAATAAATAATAAACACTAACTACTAATTACTAAATACTAAATACTAACTACTAACTACTAACTACTAACTACTAACTACTAACTACTAACTACTAACTACTAACTACTAACTACTAACTACTAACTACTAACTACTAACTACTAACTACTAACTACTAACTACTAACAACTAACTACTAACTACTAACTACTAACTACTAACTACTACTAACTACTAACCACTAACTACTAACTACTAACTACTAACTACTAACTACTAACTACTAACTACTAACTACTAACTACTAACTACTAACTACTAACTACTAACTACTAACTACTAAACTACTAACTACTAACTACTAACTACTAACTACTAACTACTAACTACTAACTACTAACTACTAACTACTAACTACTAACTACTAACTACTAACTACTAACTACTAACTACTAACTACTAACTACTAACTACTAACTAACTACTAACTACTAACTACTAAATACGAATTACTAACTACTAACTAATAACTACCAACTACTAACTACTTACTACTAACTACTAGCTACTAATTACTAACTATTAACTACTAACTTCTAACTACTAACTACTAACTACTAACTACTAACTACTATCTACTAACTACTAACTACTAACTACTAACTACTAACTACCAACTACTAACTACTAACTACTAACTACTTACTACTAACTACTAACTACTAACTACTAACTACTAACCACTAACTACTAACTACTAACTACTATCTACTAACTACTAACTACAAACTACTAACTACTAACTACTAACTACTAACTACTAACTAATAACTACTAACTACTAACCATTAACTACTAACTACTAAGTACTAACTACTAATTACTAACTACCAACTACTAACTACTAACTGCTAACTAGTAACTACTAACTACTAACTACTAACTACTAACTACTAACTACTAACTACTAACTACTAACTACTAACTACTAACTACTAACTACTAACTACTAACTACTAAATACGAATTACTAACTACTAACTAATAACTACTAACTACTAACTACTATCTACTAACTACTAACTACTAACTACTAACTACTAACTACTAACTACTAACTACTAACTACTAACTACTAACTACTAACTACTAACTACTAACTACTAACTACTAACTACTAACTACTAACTACTAACTACTAACTACTAACTACTAACTACTAACTACTAACTACTAACTACTAACTACTAACTACTAACTACTATCTACTAACTACTAACTGCTAACTACTAACTACTAACTACTAACTACTAACTACTAACTACTAACTACTAACTACTAACTACTAACTACTAACTACTAACTACTAACTACTAACTACTAACTACTAAATACTAACTACTAACTACTAACTACTAACTACTAACTACTAACTACTAACTACTAACTACTAACTACTAACTACTAACTACTAACTACTAACTACTAACTACTAACTACTAACTACTAACTACTAACTACTAACTACTAACTACTAACTACTAACTACTAACTACTAACTATTAAATACGAATTACTAACTACTAACTAATAACTACCAACTACTAACTACTTACTACTAACTACTAGCTACTAATTACTAACTACTAACTACTAACTTCTAACTACTAACTACTAACTACTAACTACTAACTACTATCTACTAACTACTAACTACTAACTACTAACTACTAACTACCAACTACTAACTACTAACTACTAACTACTAACTACTAACTACTAACTACTAACCACTAACTACTAACTACTAACTACTAACTACTATCTACTAACTACTAACTACTAACTACTAACTAATAACTACTAACTACTAACCATTAACTACTAACTACTAAGTACTAACTACTAATTACTAACTACTAACAACCAACTTATAACTACTAACTGCTAACTAGTAACTACTAACTACTAACTACTAACTACTAACTACTAACTACTAACTACTAACTACTAATTACTAACTACTAACTACTAACTACTAACTACTAACTACTAACTACTAACTACTAACTACTAACTACTAACTAAAAACTCCTAACTACTAACTACTATCTACTAACTACTAACTACTAACTACTAACTACTAACTACTAACTAGTAACTACTAACTACTAACTACTAACTACTAACTACTAACTACTAACTACTAACTACTAACTACTAACTACTAACTACTAACTACTAACTACTAACTACTAACTACTAATTACAAACTACTAACTACTAACTACTAACTACTAACTACTAACTACTAACTACTAACTACTAACTACTAACTACTAACTACTAACTACTAATTACTAACTACTAACTACTAACTACTAACTACTAACTACTAACTACTAACTACTAACTACTAACTACTAAATACTAACTACTAACTACTAACTACTAACTACTAACTACTAACTACTAACTACTAACTACTAACTACTAACTACTAACTACTAACTACTAACTACTAACTACTAACTACTAACTACTAACTACTAACTACTAACTACTAACTACTAACTACTAACTACTAACTACTATCTACTAACTACTAACTGCTAACTACTAACTACTAACTACTAACTACTAACTACTAACTACTAACTACTAACTACTAACTACTAACTACTAACTACTAACTACTAACTACTAACTACTAACTACTAACTACTAACTACTAACTACTAACTACTAACTACTAACTACTAACTACTAACTACTAACTACTAACTACTAACTACTAACTACTAACTACTAACTACTAACTACTAACTACTAACTACTAACTACTAACTACTAACTACTAACTACTAACTACTAACTACTAACTACTAACTATTAAATACGAATTACTAACTACTAACTAATAACTACCAACTACTAACTACTTACTACTAACTACTAGCTACTAATTACTAACTACTAACTACTAACTTCTAACTACTAACTACTAACTACTAACTACTAACTACTATCTACTAACTACTAACTACTAACTACTAACTACTAACTACCAACTACTAACTACTAACTACTAACTACTAACTACTAACTACTAACTACTAACCACTAACTACTAACTACTAACTACTAACTACTATCTACTAACTACTAACTACTAACTACTAACTAATAACTACTAACTACTAACCATTAACTACTAACTACTAAGTACTAACTACTAATTACTAACTACTAACAACCAACTTATAACTACTAACTGCTAACTAGTAACTACTAACTACTAACTACTAACTACTAACTACTAACTACTAACTACTAACTACTAACTACTAACTACTAACTACTAACTACTAACTACTAACTACTAACTACTAACTACTAACTACTAACTACTAACTAAAAACTCCTAACTACTAACTACTATCTACTAACTACTAACTACTAACTACTAACTACTAACTACTAACTAGTAACTACTAACTACTAACTACTAACTACTAACTACTAACTACTAACTACTAACTACTAACTACTAACTACTAACTACTAACTACTAACTACTAACTACTAACTACTAACTACTAACTACTAACTACTAACTACTAACTACTAACTACTAAATACGAATTACTAACTACTAACTAATAACTACCAACTACTAACTACTTACTACTAACTACTAGCTACTAATTACTAACTACTAACTACTAACTTCTAACTACTAACTACTAACTACTAACTACTAACTACTATCTACTAACTACTAACTACTAGCTACTAACTACTAACTACCAACTACTAACTACTAACTACTAACTACTAACTACTAACTACTAACTACTAACTACTAACCACTAACTACTAACTAATAACTACTAACTACTAACTACTAACTACTAACTACTAACTACTAACTACTAACTACTAACTACTAACTACTAATTACAAACTACTAACTACTAACTACTAACTACTAACTACTAACTACTAACTACTAACTACTAACTACTAACTACTAACTACTAACTACTAACTACTAATTACTAACTACTAACTACTAACTACTAACTACTAACTACTAACTACTAACTACTAACTACTAACTACTAAATACTAACTACTATCTACTAACTACTAACTACTAACTACTAACTACTAACTACTAACTACTAACTACTAACTACTAACTACTAACTACTAACTACTAACTACTAACTACTAACTACTAACTACTAACTACTAACTACTAACTACTAACTACTAACTACTAACTACTAACTACTAACTACTAACTACTAACTACTAACTACTAACTACTAACTACTAACTACTAACTACTAACTACTATCTACTAACTACTAACTACTAACTACTAACTACTAACTACTAACTACTAACTACTAACTACTAACTACTAACTACTAACTACTAACTACTAACTACTAACTACTAACTACTAACTACTAACTACTAACTACTAACTACTATCTACTAACTACTAACTGCTAACTACTAACTACTAACTACTAACTACTAACTACTAACTACTAACTACTAACTACTAACTACTAACTACTAACTACTAACTACTAACTACTAACTACTAACTACTAACTACTAACTACTAACTACTAACTACTAACTACTAACTACTAACTACTAACTACTAACTACTAACTACTAACTACTAACTACTAACTACTAACTACTAACTACTAACTACTAACTACTAACTACTAACTACTAACTACTAACTACTAACTACTAACTATTAAATACGAATTACTAACTACTAACTAATAACTACCAACTACTAACTACTTACTACTAACTACTAGCTACTAATTACTAACTACTAACTACTAACTTCTAACTACTAACTACTAACTACTAACTACTAACTACTATCTACTAACTACTAACTACTAACTACTAACTACTAACTACCAACTACTAACTACTAACTACTAACTACTAACTACTAACTACTAACTACTAACCACTAACTACTAACTACTAACTACTAACTACTATCTACTAACTACTAACTACTAACTACTAACTAATAACTACTAACTACTAACCATTAACTACTAACTACTAAGTACTAACTACTAATTACTAACTACTAACAACCAACTTATAACTACTAACTGCTAACTAGTAACTACTAACTACTAACTACTAACTACTAACTAATAACTACTAACTACTAACTACTAACTACTAACTACTAACTACTAACTACTAACTACTAACTACTAACTACTAACTACTAACTAAAAACTCCTAACTACTAACTACTATCTACTAACTACTAACTACTAACTACTAACTACTAACTACTAACTAGTAACTACTAACTACTAACTACTAACTACTAACTACTAACTACTAACTACTAACTACTAACTACTAACTACTAACTACTAACTACTAACTACTAACTACTAACTACTAACTACTAACTACTAACTACTAACTACTAACTACTAACTACTAACTACTAACTACTAAATACGAATTACTAACTACTAACTAATAACTACCAACTACTAACTACTTACTACTAACTACTAGCTACTAATTACTAACTACTAACTACTAACTTCTAACTACTAACTACTAACTACTAACTACTAACTACTATCTACTAACTACTAACTACTAGCTACTAACTACTAACTACCAACTACTAACTACTAACTACTAACTACTAACTACTAACTACTAACTACTAACTACTAACCACTAACTACTAACTAATAACTACTATCTACTAACAACTAACTACAAACTACTAACTACTAACTACTAACTACTAACTAATAACTACTAACTACTAACCATTAACTACTAACTACTAAGTACTAACTACTAATTACTAACTACTAACTACCAACTACTAACTAATAACTGCTAACTAGTAACTACCGACTACTAACTACTAACTACTAACTACTAACTACTAACTACTATCTACTAACTACTAACTACTAACTACTAACTACTAACTAATAACTACTAACTACTAACCATTAACTACTAACTACTAACTACTAACCACTAACTACTAACTACTAACTACTAACTACTATCTACTAACTACTAACTACTAACTACTAACTACTAACTAATAACTACTAACTACTAACCATTAACTACTAACTACTAAGTACTAACTACTAATTACTAACTATAACAACCAACTTATAACTACTAACTGCTAACTAGTAACTACTAACTACTAACTACTAACTACTAACTACTAACTACTAACTACTAACTACTAACTACTAACTACTAACTACTAACTACTAACTACTAACTACTAACTACTAACTACTAACTACTAACTAAAAACTCCTAACTACTAACTACTATCTACTAACTACTAACTACTAACTACTAACTACTAACTACTAACTAGTAACTACTAACTACTAACTACTAAACTACTACTAACTACTAACTACTAACTACTAACTACTAACTACTAACTAACTACTAACTACTAACTACTAACTACTAACTACTAACTACTAACTACTAACTACTAACTACTAAATACGAATTACTAACTACTAACTAATAACTACCAACTACTAACTACTTACTACTAACTACTAGCTACTAATTACTAACTACTAACTACTAACTTCTAACTACTAACTACTAACTACTAACTACTAACTACTATCTACTAACTACTAACTACTAGCTACTAACTACTAACTACCAACTACTAACTACTAACTACTAACTACTAACTACTAACTACTAACTACTAACTACTAACCACTAACTACTAACTACTAACTACTATCTACTAACTACTAACTACAAACTACTAACTACTAACTACTAACTACTAACTACTAACTAATAACTACTAACTACTAACCATTAACTACTAACTACTAAGTACTAACTACTAATTACTAACTACTAACTACCAACTACTAACTAATAACTGCTAACTAGTAACTACCGACTACTAACTACTAACTACTAACTACTAACTACTAACTACTAACTACTAACTACTAACTACTAACTACTAACTACTAACTACTAACTACTAACTACTAACTACTAACTAAAAACTCCTAACTACTAACTACTATCTACTAACTACTAACTACTAACTACTAACTACTAACTACTAACTATTAACTACTAACTACTAACTACTAACTACTAACTACTAACTACTAACTACTAACTACTAACTACTAACTACTAACTACTAACTACTAACTACTAACTACTAACTACTAACTACTAACTACTAACTACTAACTACTAACTACTAACTACTAACTACTAACTACTAACTACTAACTACTAACTACTAAATACTAACTACTAACTACTAACTACTAACTACGAATTACTAACTACTAACTAATAACTACCAACTACTAACTACTTACTACTAACTACTAGCTACTAATTACTAACTACTAACTACTAACTACTAACTACTAACTACTAACTACTAACTACTAACTTCTATCTACTAACTACTAACTACTAACTACTAACTATTAACTACTAACTACTAACTACTAACTACTAACTACTAACTACTAACTACTAACTACTAACTACTAACTACTAAACTACAAACTACTAACTACTAACTACTAACTACTAACTACTAACTACTAACTACTAGCTACTAACTATCAACTACTAACTACTAACTACTAACTACTAACTACTAACTACTAACTACTAACTACTAACTACGAATTTACTAACTACTAACTAATAACTACCAACTACTAACTACTTACTACTAACTACTAGCTACTAATTACTAACTATTAAACTACTAACTACTAACTACCATCTACTAACTACTAACTACTAACTACTAACTACTAACTACTAACTAACTAACTACTAACTACTAACTACTAACTACTAACTACTAACTACTAACTACTAACTACTAACCATTAACTACTAACTAGTAACTACTAACTACTAACTACTAACCATTAACTGCTAACTAGTAACTACTAACTACTAACTACTAACTACTAACTACTAACTACTAACTACTAACTATTAACTACTAACTACTAACTACTAACTCCTAACTACTAACTACTAACTACTATCTACTAACTACTAACTACTAACTACTAACTACTAACTACTAACTACTAACTACTAACTACTAACTACTAACTACTAACTACTAACTACTAACTATTAACTACCATCTACTAACTACTAACTACTAACTACTAACTACTAACTACTAACTGCTAACTACTAACTAATAACTACTAACTACTAACCATTAACTACTAACTACTAAGTACTAACTACTAATTACTAACTACTAACTACCAACTACTAACTAATAACTGCTAACTAGTAACTACCGACTACTAACTACTAACTACTAACTACTAACTACTAACTACTAACTACTAACTACTAACTACTAACTACTAACTACTAACTACTAACTACTAACTACTAACTAAAAACTCCTAACTACTAACTACTATCTACTAACTACTAACTACTAACTAGTAACTACTAACTACTAACTACTAACTACTAACTACTAACTACTAACTACTAACTACTAACTATTAACTACTAACTACTAACTACTAACTCCTAACTACTAACTACTAACTACTATCTACTAACTACTAACTACTAACTACTAACTACTAACTACTAACTACTAACTACTAACTACTAACTACTAACTACTAACTACTAAACTACTAACTATTAACTACCATCTACTAACTACTAACTACTAACTACTAACTACTAACTACTAACTGCTAACTACTAACTAATAACTACTAACTACTAACCATTAACTACTAACTACTAAGTACTAACTACTAATTACTAACTACTAACTACCAACTACTAACTAATAACTGCTAACTAGTAACTACCGACTACTAACTACTAAACTACTAACATACTAACTACTAACTACTAACTACTAACTACTAACTACTAACTACTAACTACTAACTACTAACTACTAACTACTAACTACTAACTAAAAAACTCCTAACTACTAACTACTATCTACTAACTACTAACTACTAACTACTAACTACTAACTACTAACTATTAACTACTAACTACTAACTACTAACTACTAACTACTAACTACTAACTAACTAACTACTAACTACTAACTACTAACTACTAACTACTAACTACTAACTACTAACTACTAACTACTAACTACTAACTACTAACTACTAACTACTAACTACTAACTACTAACTACTAACTACTAACTACTAAATACTAACTACTAACTACTAACTACTAACTACTAACTACGAATTACTAACTACTAACTAATAACTACCAACTACTAACTACTTACTACTAACTACTAGCTACTAATTACTAAACTACTAACTACTAACTACTAACTTACTAACTAACTACTAACTTCTATCTACTAACTACTAACTACTAACTACTAACTATTAACTACTAACTACTAAACTACTAACTACTAACTACTAACTACAAACTAATAACTACTAAACTACTAACTACTAACTACAAACTACTAACTACTAACTACTAACTACTAACTACTAACTACTAACTACTAGCTACTAACTATCAACTACTAACTACTAACTACTAACTACTAACTACTAACTACTAACTACTAACTACTAACTACTAACTACTAACTACTAACTACGAATACTAACTACTAACTAATAACTACCAACTACTAACTACTTACTACTAACTACTAGCTACTAATTACTAACTATTAACTACTAACTACTAACTACCATCTACTAACTACTAACTACTAACTACTAACTACTAACTACTAACTACTAACTACTAACTACTAACTACTAACTACTAACTACTAACTACTAACTACTAACTAGTAACCATTAACTACTAACTAGTAACTACTAACTACTAACTACTAACCATTAACTGCTAACTAGTAACTACTAACTACTAACTACTAACTACTAACTACTAACTACTAACTACTAACTACTAACTGTTAACTACTAACTACTAACTACTAACTCCTAACTACTAACTACTAACTACTATCTACTAACTACTAACTACTAACTACTAACTACTAACTACTAACTACTAACTACTAACTACTAACTACTAACTACTAACTACTAACTATTAACTACCATCTACTAACTACTAACTACTAACTACTAACTACTAACTACTAACTGCTAACTACTAACTACTAACTACTAACTACAAACTACTAACTACTAACTACTAACTACTAACTACTAACTACTAACTACAAACTACTAACTACTAACCATTAACTACTAACTATAACTAATAACTACTAACTACTAACCATTAACTGCTAACTAGTAACTACTAACTACTAACTACTAACTACTAACTACTAACTACTAACCACTAACTACTAACTACTAACTACTAACTACTAACTACTAACTACTAACTCCTAACTACTAACTACTAACTACTATCTACTAACTACTAACTACTAACTACTAACTACTAACTACTAACTACTAACTACTAACTACTAACTACTAACTACTAACTACTAACTAACTAACTACTAACTACTAACTACTAACTACGAATTACTAACTACTAACTAATAACTACCAACTACTAACTACTTACTACTAACTACTAGCTACTAATTACTAACTACTAACTACTGACTACTAACTACTAACTACTAACTACTAACTACTATCTACTAACTACTAACTACTAACTACTTACTACTAACTACTAACTACTAACTACTAACTACTAACTACTAACTACTAACTACTAACTATTAACTACTAACTACTAACTACTAACTACTAACTACTAACTACTAACTACTAACTACTAACTACGAATTACTAACTACTAACTAATAACCACCAACTACTAACTACTTACTACTAACTACTAGCTACTAATTACTAACTATTAACTACTAACTACTAACTACCATCTACTAACTACTAACTACTAACTACTAACTACTAACTACTAACTACTAACTACAAACAACTAACTACTAACTACTAACTACTAACTACTAACTACTAACCATTAACTACTAACTAGTAACTACTAACTACTAACTACTAACCATTAACTGCTAACTAGTAACTACTAACTACTAACTACTAACTACTAACTACTAACTACTATCTACTAACTACTAACTACTAACTACTTACTACTAACTACTAACTACTAACTACTAACTACTAACTACTAACTACTAACTACTAACTACTAACTACTAACTACTAACTATTAAACTACTAACTACTAACTACTAACTACTAACTACTAACTACTAACTACTAACTACTAACTACGAATTACTAACTACTAACTAATAACCACCAACTACTAACTACTTACTACTAACTACTAGCTACTAATTACTAACTATTAACTACTAACTACTAACTACCATCTACTAACTACTAACTACTAACTACTAACTACTAACTACTAACTACTAAACTACTAACTACAAACAACTAACTACTAACTACTAACTACTAACTACTAACTACTAACCATTAACTACTAACTAGTAACTACTAACTACTAACTACTAACCATTAACTGCTAACTATTAACTACTAACTACTAACTACTAAACTACTAACTACTAACTACAACTACTAACTACTAACTACTAACTACTAACTACTAACTACTAACTACTAACTACTAACTACTAACTCCTAACTACTAACTACTAACTACTATCTACTAACTACTAACTACTAACTACTAACTACTAACTACTAACTACTAACTACTAACTACTAACTACTAACTACTAACTACTAACTACTAACTACTAACTATTAACTACCATCCACTAACTACTAACTACTAACTACTAACTACTAACTACTAACTAGTAACTACTAACTACAAACTACTAACTACTAACTACTAACTACTAACTACTAACTACTAACCATTAACTACTAACTAGTAACTAATAACTACTAACTACTAACCATTAACTGCTAACTAGTAACTACTAACTACTAACTACTAACTACTAACTACTAACTACTAACTACTAACTACTAACTACTAACTACTAACTACTAACTACTAACTACTAACTCCTAACTACTAACTACTAACTACTATCTACTAACTACTAACTACTAACTACTAACTACTAACTACTAACTACTAACTACTAACTACTAACTACTAACTACTAACTACTAACTACTAACTACTAACTACTACTAACTACTAACTACTAACTACTAACTACGAATTACTAACTACTAACTAATAACTACCAACTACTAACTACTTACTACTAACTACTAGCTACTAATTACTAACTACTAACTACTGACTACTAACTACTAACTACTAACTACTATCTACTAACTACTAACCACTAACTACTTACTACTACTACTAACTACTAACTACTAACTACTAACTACTAACTACTAACTACTAACTACTAACTACTAACTACTAACTACTAACTACTAACTACTAACTACTAACTACAAACTACTAACTACTAGCTACTAACTACTAACTACTAACTACTAACTACTAACCATTAACTACTAACTACTAAGTACTAACTACTAATTACTAACTACTAACTACCAACTACTAACTACTAACTGCTAACTAGTAACTACTAACTACTAACTACTAACTACTAACTACTAACTACTAACTACTAACTATCAACTACTAACTACTAACTACTAACTACTAACTACCAACTACTAACTACTAACTGCTAACTAGTAACTACTAACTACTAACTACTAACTACTAACTACTATCTACTAACTACTAACTACTAACTACTAACTACTAACTACTAACTACTAACCACTAACTACTAACAACTAACTACTAACTACTAACTACTAACTACTAACTACTAACTACTAACTACTAACTACTAACTACTAACTACTAACTACTAACTACTAACTACTAACTACTAACTACTAACTACTATCTACTAACTACTAACTACTAACTACTAACTACTAACTACTAACTACTAACTACTAACTACTAACTACTAACTACTAACTACTAACTACTAAACTACTAACTAATAACTAATAACTACTAACTACTAACTACTAACCACTAACTACGAATTACTAACTACTAACTAATAACTACCAACTACTAACTACTAACTACTAACTACTAACTACTAACTACTAACTACTAACT
Organism: Convolutriloba macropyga; assembly: GCF_964194025.1. Lineage (NCBI taxonomy): Eukaryota > Metazoa > Xenacoelomorpha > Acoela > Convolutidae > Convolutriloba > Convolutriloba macropyga. Next base: position 54,286 of record NW_027449313.1, read on the forward strand.
ACTAACTACTAACTACTAACTACTAACTACTAACTACAAACTACTAACTACTAGCTACTAACTACTAACTACTAACTACTAACTACGAATTACTAACTACTAACTAATAACTACCAACTACTAACTACTTAATACTAACTACTAGCTACTAATTACTAACTACTAACTACTAACTACTAACTACTAACTACTAACTACTAACTGCTAACTACTAACTACTAACTACTAACTACTAACTACTAACTACTAACTACTAACTACTAACTAACTAACTACTAACTACTAACTACTAACTACTAACTACTAACTACTAACTACTAACTACTAACTACTAACTACTAACTACTAACTACTAACTACTAACTACTAACTACTAACTACTAACTACTAACTACTAACTAATAACTACTAACTACTAACTACTAACTACTAACTACTAACTACTAACTACGAATTACTAACTACTAACTAATAACTACCAACTACTAACTACTAACTACTAACTACTAACTACTAACTACTAACTACTAACTACTAACTACTAACTACTAACTACTAACTACTAACTACTAACTACTAACTACTAACTACGAATTAACTAACTACTAACTAATAACTACCAACTACTAACTACTTACTACTAACTACTAGCTACTAATTACTAACTACTAACTACTAACTACTAACTACTAACTAACTAACTACTAACTACTAACTACTATCTACTAACTACTAACTACTAACTACTAACTACTAACTACTAACTACTAACTACTAACTACTAACTACTAACTACTAACTACTAACTACTAACTACTAACTACTAACTACTAACTACTAACTACTAACTACTAACTAATAACTAATAACTACTAACTACTAACTACTAACTACTAACCATTAACTACTAACTACTTACTACTAACTACTAACTACTAACTACAAACTACTAACTACTAACTACTAACTACTAACTACTAACTACTAACCATTAACTACTAACTAGTAACTACTAACTACTAACTACTAACCATTAACTGCTAACTAGTAACTACTAACTACTAACTACTAACTACTAACTACTAACTACTAACTACTAACTACTAACTACTAACTACTAACTACTAACTACTAACTACTAACTACTAACTCCTAACTACTAACTACTAACTACTATCTACTAACTACTAACTACTATCTACTAACTACTAACTACTAACTACTAACTACTAACTACTAACTACTAACTACTAACTACTAACTACTAACTACTAACTACTAACTACTAACTACTAACTACTAACTACTAACTACGAATTACTAACTACTAACTAATAACTACCAACTACTAACTACTTACTACTAACTACTAGCTACTAATTACTAACTACTAACTACTAACTACTAACTACTAACTACTAACTACTATCTACTAACTACTAACTACTAACTACTAACTACTTACTACTAACTACTAACTACTAACTACTAACTACTAACTACTAACTACTAACTACTAACTACTAACTACTAACTACTAACTACTATCTACTAACTACTAACTACTAACTACTAGCTACTAACTACTAACTACTAACTAGTAACTACTAACCATTAACTACTAACTACTAAGTACTAACTACTAATTACTAACTACTAACTACCAACTACTAACTACTAACTGCTAACTAGTAACTACTAACTACTAACTACTAACTACTAACTACTAACTACTAACTACTAACTACTAACTACTAACTACTAACTACCAACTACTAACTACTAACTACTAACTACTAACTACCAACTACTAACTACTAACTGCTAACTAGTAACTACTAACTACTAACTACTAACTACTAACTACTATCTACTAACTACTAACTACTAACTACTAACTACTAACTACTAACTACTAACTACTAACTACTAACTACTAACTACTAACTACTAACTACTAACTACTAACTACTAACTACTAACTACTAACTACTAACTACTAACTACTAACTACTAACTACTAACTACTAACTACTAACTACTAACTACTAACTACTAACTACTAACTACTAACTACTAACTACTAACTACTAACTACTAACTACTAACTACTAACTACTAACTACTAACTACAAACTACTAACTACTAACTACTAACAACTACTAACTACTAACTACTAACTACTAACTACTAACTACTAACTACTAACTACTAACTACTAACTACGAATTACTAACTACTAACTAATAACTACCAACTACTAACTACTTACTACTAACTACTAGCTACTAATTACTAACTACTAACTACTAACTACTAACTACTAACTACTAACTACTAACTACTAACTACTAACTACAAACTACTAACTACTAACTACTAACTACTAACTACTAACAACTAACTACTAACTACTAACTACTAACTACTAACTACTAACTACTAACTACTAACTACTAACTACTAACTACTAACTACTAACTACTAACTGCTAACTACTAACTACTAACTACTAACTACTGACTACTAACTACTAACCATTAACTACTAACTACTAAGTACTAACTACTAATTACTAACTACTAACTACCAACTACTAACTACTAACTGCTAACTACTAACTACTAACTACTAACTACTAACTACTAACTACTAACTACTAACTACTAACTACTAACTACTAACTATCAACTACTAACTACTAACTACTAACTACTAACTACCAACTACTAACTACTAACTGCTAACTAGTAACTACTAACTACTAACTACTAACTACTATCTACTAACTACTAACTACTAACTACTAACTACTAACTACTAACTACTAACTACTAACTACTAACTACTAACTACTAACTACTAACTACCAACTACTAACTACTAACTACTAACTACTAACTACTAACTACTAACTACTAACTACTAACTACTAACTACTAACTACTAACTACTAACTACTAACTACTAACTACTAACTACTAACTACTAACTACTAACTACTAACTACTAACTACTAACTACTAACTACTAACTACTAACTACTAACTACTAACTACTAACTACTAACTACTAACTACTAACTACTAACTACTAACTACTAACTACTAACTACTAACTACTAACTACTAACTACTAACTACTAACTACTAACTACTAACTACTAACTACTAACTACTAACTACTAACTACTAACTACTAACTACTAACTACTAACTACGAATTACTAACTACTAACTAATAACTACCAACTACTAACTACTTACTACTAACTACTAGCTACTAATTACTAACTACTAACTACTAACTACTAACTAGTAACTACTAACTACTAACTACTAACTACTAACTACAAACTACTAACTACTAACTACTAACTACTAACTACTAACAACTAACTACTAACTACTAACTACTAACTACTAACTACTAACTACTAACTACTAACTACTAACTACTAACTACTAACTACTAACTACTAACTACTAACTGCTAACTACTAACTACTAACTACTAACTACTGACTACTAACTACTAACCATTAACTACTAACTACTAAGTACTAACTACTAATTACTAACTACTAACTACCAACTACTAACTACTAACTGCTAACTACTAACTACTAACTACTAACTACTAACTACTAACTACTAACTACTAACTACTAACTACTAACTATCAACTACTAACTACTAACTACTAACTACTAACTACCAACTACTAACTACTAACTGCTAACTAGTAACTACTAACTACTAACTACTAACTACTATCTACTAACTACTAACTACTAACTACTAACTACTAACTACTAACTACTAACTACTAACTACTAACTACTAACTACTAACTACTAACTACCAACTACTAACTACTAACTACTAACTACTAACTACTAACTACTAACTACTAACTACTAACTACTAACTACTAACTACTAACTACTAACTACTAACTACTAACTACTAACTACTAACTACTAACTACTAACTACTAACTACTAACTACTAACTACTAACTACTAACTACTAACTACTAACTACTAACTACTAACTACTAACTACTAACTACTAACTACTAACTACTAACTACTAACTACTAACTACTAACTACTAACTACTAACTACTAACTACTAACTACTAACTACTAACTACTAACTACTAACTATTAACTACTAACTACTAACTACGAATTACTAACTACTAACTAATAACTACCAACTACTAACTACTAACTACTAACTACTAACTACTAACTACTAACTACTAACTACTAACTACTAACTACTAACTACTAACTACTAACTACTAACTACTAACTACTAACTACTAACTACTAACCACTAACTACTAACTACTAACTACTAACTACAAACTACTAACTACTAACTACTAACTACTAACTACTAACTACTATCTACTAACTACTAACTACTAACTACTAACTACTAACTACTAACTACTAACTACGAATTACTAACTACTAACTAATAACTACCAACTACTAACTACTAACTACTAACTACTAACTACTAACTACTAACTACTAACTACTAACTACTAACTACTAACTACTAACTACTAACTACTAACTACTAACTACTAACCACTAACTACTAACTACTAACTACTAACTACTAACTACTAACTACTAACTACTAACTACTAACTACTAACTACTAACTACTAACTACTAACTACTAACTACTAACTACTAACTACTAACTACTAACTACTAACTACTAACTACTAACTACGAATTACTAACTACTAACTAATAACTACCAACTACTAACTACTAACTACGAATTACTAACTACTAACTAATAACTACCATCTACTAACTACTAACTACTAACTACTAACTACTAACTACTAACTACTAACTACTAACTACTAACTACTAACTACTAACTACTAACTACTAACTACTAACTACTAACTACTAACTACTAACTACTAACTACTAACTACGAATTACTAACTACTAACTAATAACTACCAACTACTAACTACTAACTACTAACTACTAATTACTAACTACTAACTACTAACTACTAACTACTAACTACTAACTACTAACTACTAACTACTAACTACTAACTACTAACTACTAACTACTAACTATTAACTACTAACTACTAACTACTAACTACTAACTACTAACTACTAACCACTAACTACTAACTACTAACTACTAACTACAAACTACTAACTACTAACTACTAACTACTAACTACTATCTACTAACTACTAACTACTAACTACTAACTACTAACTACTAACTACTAACTACTAACTACTAACTACTAACTACTAACTACTAACTACTAACTACTAACTACTAACTACTAACTACGAATTACTAACTACTAACTAATAACTACCAACTACTAACTACTAACTACTAACTACTAACTACTAACTACTAACTACTAACTACTAAATACTAACTACTAACTACTAACTACTAACTACTATCTACTAACTACTAACTACTAACCACTAACTACTAACTACTAACTACTAACTACTAACTACTAACTACTAACTACTAACTACTAAAAACTAACTACTAACTACTAACTACTAACTACTAACTACTAACTACTATCTACTAACTACTAACTACTAACTACTAACTACTAACTACTAGCTACTAACTACTAACTACTAACTACTAACTACTAACCACTAACTACTAACTACTAACTACTAACTACAAACTACTAACTACTAACTACTAACTACTAACTACTATCTACTAACTACTAACTACTAACTACTAACTACTAACTACTAACTACTAACTACTAACTACTAACTACTAACTACTAACTACTAACTACTAACTACTAACTACGAATTACTAACTACTAACTAATAACTACCAACCACTAACTACTAACTACTAACTACTAACTACTAACTACTAACTACTAAATACTAACTACTAACTACTAACTACTAACTACTAACTACTAACTACTAACTACTAACTACGAATTACTAACTACTAACTAATAACTACCAACTACTAACTACTAACTACTAACTACTAACTACTAACTACTAACTACTAACTACTAACTACTAACTACTAACTACCAACTACTAACTACTAACTACTAACTACTAACTACTAACTACTAACTACTAACTACTAACTACTAACTACTAACTACTAACTACTAACTACTAACTACTAACTACTAACTACTAACTACTAACTACTAACTACTAACTACTAACTACTAACTACTAACTACTAACTACTAACAACTAACTACTAACTACTAACTACTAACTACGAATTACTAACTACTAACTACTAACTACTAACTACTAACTACTAACTACTAACTACTAACTACTAACTACTAACCACTAACTACTAACTACTAACTACTAACTACTAACTACTAACTACTAACTACTAACTACTAACTACTAACTACTAACTACTAACTACTAACTACTAACTACTAACTACTAACTACTAACTACTAACTACTAACTACGAATTACTAACTACTAACTAATAACTACCAACTACTAACTACTAACTACGAATTACTAACTACTAACTAATAACTACCATCTACTAACTACTAACTACTAACTACTAACTAATAACTACTAACTACTAACTACTAACTACTAACTACTAACTACTAACTACTAACTACTAACTACTAACTACTAACTACTAACTACTAACTACGAATTACTAACTACTAACTAATAACTACCAACTACTAACTACTAACTACTAACTACTAATTACTAACTACTAACTACTAACTACTAACTACTAACTACTAACTACTAACTACTAACTACTAACTACTAACTACTAACCACTAACTACTAACTACTAACTACTAACTACTAACTACTAACTATTAACTACTAACTACTAACTACTAACTACTAACTACTAACTACTAACCACTAACTACTAACTACTAACTACTAACTACAAACTACTAACTACTAACTACTAACTACTAACTACTATCTACTAACTACTAACTACTAACTACTAACTACTAACTACTAACTACTAACTACTAACTACTAACTACTAACTACTAACTACTAACTACTAACTACTAACTACTAACTACTAACTACTAACTACTAACTACTAACTACTAACTACTAACTACGAATTACTAACTACTAACTAATAACTACCAACTACCAACTACTAACTACTAACTACTAACTACTAACTACTAACTACTAAATACTAACTACTAACTACTAACTACTAACTACTAACTACTAACTACTAACTACTAACCACTAACTACTAACTACTAACTACTAACTACTAACTACTAACTACTAACTACTAAAAACTAACTACTAACTACTAACTACTAACTACTAACTACTAACTACTATCTACTAACTACTAACTACTGACTACTAACTACTAACTACTAACTACTAGCTACTAACTACTAACTACTAACTACTAACTACTAACCACTAACTACTAACTACTAACTACTAACTACAAACTACTAACTACTAACTACTAACTACTAACTACTATCTACTAACTACTAACTACTAACTACTAACACTACTAACTACTAACTACTAACTACTAACTACTAACTACTAACTACTAACTACTAACTACTAACTACTAACTACTAACTACTAACTACTAACTACTAACTACTAACTACTAACTACTAACTACTAACTACTAACTACTAACTACTAACTACTAACTACTAACTACTAACTACTAACTACTAACTACTAACTACTAAAAACTAACTACTAACTACTAACTACTAACTACTAACTACTAACTACTAACTACTAACTACTAACTACTAACTACTAACTACTAACTACTAACTACTAGCTACTAACTACTAACTACTAACTACTAACTACTAACCACTAACTACTAACTACTAACTACTAACTACTAACTACTAACCACTAACTACTAACTACTAACTACTAACTACTAACTACTAACTACTAACTACTAACTACTAACTACTAACTACTAACTACTAACTACTAACTACTAACTACTAACTACTAACTACTAACTACTAACTACTAACTACTAACTACTAACTACTAACTACTAACTACTAACTACTAACTACTAACTACTAACTACTAACTACTAACTACTAACTACTAACTACTAACTACTAACTACTAACTACTAACTACTAACTACTAACTACTAACTACTAACTACTAACTACTAACTACTAACTACTAACTACTAACTACTAACTAATAACTACTAACTACTAACTACTAACTACTAACTACTAACTACTAACTACTAACTACTAAATACTAACTACTAACTACTAACTACTAACTACTAACTACTAACTACTAACTACTAACCACTAACTACTAACTACTAACTACTAACTACTAACTACTAACTACTAACTACTAACTACTAACTACTAACTACTAACTACTAACTACTAACTACTAACTACTAACTACTAACTACTAACTACTAACTACTAACTACTAACTACTAACTACTAACTACTAACTACTAACTACTAACTACTAACTACTAACTACTAACTACTAACTACTAACTACTAACTACTAACTACTAACTACAAACTACTAACTACTAACTACTAACTACTAACTACTAACTACTAACTACTAACTACTAACTACTAACTACTAACTACTAACTACTAACTACTAACTACTAACTACTAACTACTAACTACTAACTACTAACTACTAACTACTAACTACTAACTACGAATTACTAACTACTAACTAATAACTACCAACTACTAACTACTAACTACTAACTACTAACTACTAACTACTAACTACTAACCACTAAATACTAACTACTAACTACTAACTACTAACTACTAACTACTAACTACTAACTACTAACTACGAATTACTAACTACTAACTAATAACTACCAACTACTAACTACTAACTACTAACTACTAACTACTAACTACTAACTACTAACTACTAACTACTAACTACTAACTACCAACTACTAACTACTAACTACTAACTACTAACTACTAACCACTAACTACTAACTACTAACTACTAACTACAAACTACTAACTACTAACTACTAACTACTAACTACTAACTACTAACTACTAACTACTAACTACTAACTACTAACTACTAACTACTAACTACTAACTACTAACTACTAACTACTAACTACTAACTACTAACTACTAACTACTAACTACTAACTACTAACTACTAACTACTAACTACTAACTACTAACTACTAACTACTAACTACTAACTACTAACTACTAACTACTAACTACTAACTACTAACTACTAAATACTAACTACTAACTACTAACTACTAACTACTAACTACTAACTACTAACCACTAACTACTAACTACTAACTACTAACTACTAACTACTAACTACTAACTACTAACTACTAACTACTAACTACTAACTACTAACTACTAACTACTAACTACTAACTACTAACTACTAACTACTAACTACTAACTACTAACTACTAACTACTAACTACTAACTACTAACTACTAACTACTAACTACTAACTACTAACCACTAACTACTAACTACTAACTACTAACTACAAACTACTAACTACTAACTACTAACTACTAACTACTATCTACTAACTACTAACTACTAACTACTAACTACTAACTACTAACTACTAACTACTAACTACTAACTACTAACTACTAACTACTAACTACTAACTACTAACTACGAATTACTAACTACTAACTAATAACTACCAACTACTAACTACTAACTACTAACTACTAACTACTAACTACTAACTACTAACCACTAAATACTAACTACTAACTACTAACTACTAACTACTAACTACTAACTACTAACTACTAACTACTAACTACGAATTACTAACTACTAACTAATAACTACCAACTACTAACTACTAACTACTAACTACTAACTACTAACTACTAACTACTAACTACTAACTACTAACTACTAACTACCAACTACTAACTACTAACTACTAACTACTAACTACTAACTACTAACTACTAACTACTAACTACTAACTACTAACTACTAACTACTAACTACTAACTACTAACTACTAACTACTAACTACTAACTACTAACTACTAACTACTAACTACTAACTACTAACTACTAACTACTAACTACTAACTACTAACTACTAACAACTAACTACTAACTACTAACTACTAACTACGAATTACTAACTACTAACTAATAACTACCAACTACTAACTACTAACTACTAACTACTAACTACTAACTACTAACTACTAACTACTAACTACTAACTACTAACTACTAACTACTAACTACTAACTACTAACTACTAACTACTAACTACTAACTACTAACTACTAACTACTAACTACTAACTACTAACTACTAACTACTAACTACTAACTACTAACTACTAACTACTAACTACTAACTACTAACTACTAACTACTAACTACTAACTACTAACTACTAACTACTAACTACTAACTACTAACTACTAACTACTAACTACTAACTACTAACTACTAACTACTAACTACTAACTACTAACTACTAACTACTAACTACTAACTACTAACTACTAACTACTAACTACTAACTACTAACTACTAACTACTAACTACTAACTACTAACTACTAACTACTAACTACTAACTACTAACTACTAACTACTAACTACTAACTACTATCTACTAACTACTAACTACTAACTACTAACTACTAACTACTAACTACTAACTACTAACTACTAACTACTAACTACTAACTACTAACTACTAACTACTAACTACTAACTACTAACTACTAACTACTAACTACTAACTACTAACTACTAACTACTAACTACTAACTACTAACTACTAACTACTAAATACTAACTACTAACTACTAACTACTAACTACTAACTACTAACTACTAACTACTAACTACTAACTACTAACTACGAATTACTAACTACTAACTAATAACTACCAACTACTAACTACTAACTACTAACTACTAACTACTAACTACTAACTACTAACTACTAACTACTAACTACTAACTACTAACTACTAACTACTAACTACTAACTACTAACTACTAACTACTAACTACTAACTACTAACTACTAACTACTAACTACTAACTACTAACTACTAACTACTAACTACTAACTACTAACTACTAACTACTAACTACTAACTACTAACTACTAACTACTAACTACTAACTACTAACTACTAACTACTAACTACTAACTACTAACTACTAACTACTAACTACTAACTACTAACTACTAACTACTAACTACTAACTACTAACTACTAACTACTAACTACTAACTACTAACTACTAACTACTAACTACTAACTACTAACTACTAACTACTAACTACTAACTACTAACTACTAACTACTAACTACTAACTACTAACTACTAACTACTAACTACTAACTACTAACTACTAACTACTAACTACTAACTACTAACTACTAACTACTAACTACTAACTACTAACTACTAACTACTAACTACTAACTACTAACTACTAACTACTAACTACTAACTACTAACTACTAACTACTAACTACTAACTACTAACTACTAACTACTAACTACTAACTACTAACTACTAACTACTAACTACTAACTACTAACTACTAACTACTAACTACTAACTACTAACTACTAACTACTAACTACTAACTACTAACTACTAACTACTAACTACTAACTACTAACTACTAACTACTAACTACGAATTACTAACTACTAACTAATAACTACCAACTACTAACTACTAACTACTAACTACTAACTACTAACTACTAACTACTAACTACTAACTACTAACTACTAACTACTAACTACTAACTACTAACTACTAACTACTAACTACTAACTACTAACTACTAACTACTAACTACTAACTACTAACTACGAATTACTAACTACTAACTAATAACTACCAACTACTAACTACTAACTACTAACTACTAACTACTAACTACTAACTACTAACTACTAACTACTAACTACTAACTACTAACTACTAACTACTAACTACTAACTACTAACTACTAACTACTAACTACTAACTACTAACTACTAACTACTAACTACTAACTACTAACTACTAACTACTAACTACTAACTACTAACTACTAACTACTAACTACTAACTACTAACTACTAACTACTAACTACTAACTACTAACTACTAACTACTAACTACTAACTACTAACTACTAACTACTAACTACTAACTACTAACTACTAACTACTAACTACTAACTACTAACTACTAACTACTAACTACTAACTACTAACTACTAACTACTAACTACTAACTACTAACTACTAACTACTAACTACTAACTACTAACTACTAACTACTAACTACTAACTACTAACTACTAACTACTAACTACTAACTACTAACTACTAACTACTAACTACTAACTACTAACTACTAACTACTAACTACTAACTACTAACTACTAACTACTAACTACTAACTACTAACTACTAACTACTAACTACTAACTACTAACTACTAACTACTAACTACTAACTACTAACTACTAACTACTAACTACTAACTACTAACTACTAACTACTAACTACTAACTACTAACTACTAACTACTAACTACTAACTACTAACTACTAACTACTAACTACTAACTACTAACTACTAACTACTAACTACTAACTACTAACTACTAACTACTAACTACTAACTACTAACTACTAACTACTAACTACTAACTACTAACTACTAACTACTAACTACTAACTACTAACTACTAACTACTAACTACTAACTACTAACTACTAACTACTAACTACTAACTACTAACTACTAACTACTAACTACTAACTACTAACTACTAACTACTAACTACTAACTACTAACTACTAACTACTAACTACTAACTACTAACTACTAACTACTAACTACTAACTACTAACTACTAACTACTAACTACTAACTACTAACTACTAACTACTAACTACTAACTACTAACTACTAACTACTAACTACTAACTACTAACTACTAACTACTAACTACTAACTACTAACTACTAACTACTAACTACTAACTACTAACTACTAACTACTAACTACTAACTACTAACTACTAACTACTAACTACTAACTACTAACTACTAACTACTAACTACTAACTACTAACTACTAACTACTAACTACTAACTACTAACTACTAACTACTAACTACTAACTACTAACTACTAACTACTAACTACTAACTACTAACTACTAACTACTAACTACTAACTACTAACTACTAACTACTAACTACTAACTACTAACTACTAACTACTAACTACTAACTACTAACTACTAACTACTAACTACTAACTACTAACTACTAACTACTAACTACTAACTACTAACTACTAACTACTAACTACTAACTACTAACTACTAACTACTAACTACTAACTACTAACTACTAACTACTAACTACTAACTACTAACTACTAACTACTAACTACTAACTACTAACTACTAACTACTAACTACTAACTACTAACTACTAACTACTAACTACTAACTACTAACTACTAACTACTAACTACTAACTACTAACTACTAACTACTAACTACTAACTACTAACTACTAACTACTAACTACTAACTACTAACTACTAACTACTAACTACTAACTACTAACTACTAACTACTAACTACTAACTACTAACTACTAACTACTAACTACTAACTACTAACTACTAACTACTAACTACTAACTACTAACTACTAACTACTAACTACTAACTACTAACTACTAACTACTAACTACTAACTACTAACTACTAACTACTAACTACTAACTACTAACTACTAACTACTAACTACTAACTACTAACTACTAACTACTAACTACTAACTACTAACTACTAACTACTAACTACTAACTACTAACTACTAACTACTAACTACTAACTACTAACTACTAACTACTAACTACTAACTACTAACTACTAACTACTAACTACTAACTACTAACTACTAACTACTAACTACTAACTACTAACTACTAACTACTAACTACTAACTACTAACTACTAACTACTAACTACTAACTACTAACTACTAACTACTAACTACTAACTACTAACTACTAACTACTAACTACTAACTACTAACTACTAACTACTAACTACTAACTACTAACTACTAACTACTAACTACTAACTACTAACTACTAACTACTAACTACTAACTACTAACTACTAACTACTAACTACTAACTACTAACTACTAACTACTAACTACTAACTACTAACTACTAACTACTAACTACTAACTACTAACTACTAACTACTAACTACTAACTACTAACTACTAACTACTAACTACTAACTACTAACTACTAACTACTAACTACTAACTACTAACTACTAACTACTAACTACTAACTACTAACTACTAACTACTAACTACTAACTACTAACTACTAACTACTAACTACTAACTACTAACTACTAACTACTAACTACTAACTACTAACTACTAACTACTAACTACTAACTACTAACTACTAACTACTAACTACGAATTACTAACTACTAACTAATAACTACCAACTACTAACTACTAACTACTAACTACTAACTACTAACTACTAACTACTAACTACTAACTACTAACTACTAACTACTAACTACTAACTACTAACTACTAACTACTAACTACTAACTACTAACTACTAACTACTAACTACTAACTACTAACTACTAACTACTAACTACTAACTACTAACTACTAACTACTAACTACTAACTACTAACTACTAACTACTAACTACTAACTACTAACTACTAACTACTAACTACTAACTACTAACTACTAACTACTAACTACTAACTACTAACTACTAACTACTAACTACTAACTACTAACTACTAACTACTAACTACTAACTACTAACTACTAACTACTAACTACTAACTACTAACTACTAACTACTAACTACTAACTACTAACTACTAACTACTAACTACTAACTACTAACTACTAACTACTAACTACTAACTACTAACTACTAACTACTAACTACTAACTACTAACTACGAATTACTAACTACTAACTAATAACTACCAACTACTAACTACTAACTACTAACTACTAACTACTAACTACTAACTACTAACTACTAACTACTAACTACTAACTACTAACTACTAACTACTAACTACTAACTACTAACTACTAACTACTAACTACTAACTACTAACTACTAACTACTAACTACTAACTACTAACTACTAACTACTAACTACTAACTACTAACTACTAACTACTAACTACTAACTACTAACTACTAACTACTAACTACTAACTACTAACTACTAACTACTAACTACTAACTACTAACTACTAACTACTAACTACTAACTACTAACTACTAACTACTAACTACTAACTACTAACTACTAACTACTAACTACTAACTACTAACTACTAACTACTAACTACTAACTACTAACTACTAACTACTAACTACTAACTACTAACTACTAACTACTAACTACTAACTACTAACTACTAACTACTAACTACTAACTACTAACTACTAACTACTAACTACTAACTACTAACTACTAACTACTAACTACTAACTACTAACTACTAACTACTAACTACTAACTACTAACTACTAACTACTAACTACTAACTACTAACTACTAACTACTAACTACTAACTACTAACTACTAACTACTAACTACTAACTACTAACTACTAACTACTAACTACTAACTACTAACTACTAACTACTAACTACTAACTACTAACTACTAACTACTAACTACTAACTACTAACTACTAACTACTAACTACTAACTACTAACTACTAACTACTAACTACTAACTACTAACTACTAACTACTAACTACTAACTACTAACTACTAACTACTAACTACTAACTACTAACTACTAACTACTAACTACTAACTACTAACTACTAACTACTAACTACTAACTACTAACTACTAACTACTAACTACTAACTACTAACTACTAACTACTAACTACTAACTACTAACTACTAACTACTAACTACTAACTACTAACTACTAACTACTAACTACTAACTACTAACTACTAACTACTAACTACTAACTACTAACTACTAACTACTAACTACTAACTACTAACTACTAACTACTAACTACTAACTACTAACTACTAACTACTAACTACTAACTACTAACTACTAACTACTAACTACTAACTACTAACTACTAACTACTAACTACTAACTACTAACTACTAAACTACTCTCTAACTACTAACTACTAACTACTAAACTAACTACTAACTACTAACTACTAACTACTAACTACTAACTACTAACTACTAACTACTAACTAACTAACTACTAACTACTAACTACTAACTACTAACTACTAACTACTAACTACTAACTACTAACTACTAACTACTAACTACTAACTACTAACTACTAACTACTAACTACTAACTACTAACTACTAACTACTAACTACTAACTACTAACTACTAACTACTAACTACTAACTACTAACTACTAACTACTAACTACTAACTACTAACTACTAACTACTAACTACTAACTACTAACACTAACTACTAACTACTAACTACTAACTACTAACTACTAACTACTAACTACTAACTACAACTACTAACTACTAACTACTAACTACTAACTACTAACTACTAACTACTAACTAACTACTAACTACTAACTACTAACTACTAACTACTAACTACTAACTACTAACTACTAACTACTAACTACTAACTACTAACTACTAACTACTAACTACTAACTACTAACTACTAACTACTAACTACTAACTACTAACTACTAACTACTAACTACTAACTACTAACTACTAACTACTAACTACTAACTACTAACTACTAACTACTAACTACTAACTACTAACTACTAACTACTAACTACTAACTACTAACTACTAACTACTAACTACTAACTACTAACTACTAACTACTAAACTACTAACTACTAACTACTAACTACTAACTACTAACTACTAACTACTAACTACTAACTACTAACTACTAACTACTAACTACTAACTACTAACTACTAACTACTAACTACTAACTACTAACTAACAACTACTAACGAACTACTAACTACTAACTAATAACTACCAACTACTAACTACTAACTACTAACTACTAACTACTAACTACTAACTACTAACTACTAACTACTAACTACTAACTACTAACTACTAACTACTAACTACTAACTACTAACTACTAACTCCTAACTACTAACTACTAACTACTAACTACTAACTACTAACTACTAACTACTAACTACTAACTACTAACTACTAACTACTAACTACTAACTACTAACTACTAACTACTAACTACTAACTACTAACTACTAACTACTAACTACTAACTACTAACTACGAATTACTAACTACTAACTAATAACTACCAACTACTAACTACTAACTACTAACTACTAACTACTAACTACTAACTACTAACTACCAACTACTAACTACTAACTACTAACTACTAAACTACTAACTACTAACTACTAACTACTAACTACTAACTACTAACTACTAACTACTAACTAC
>NW_027449314.1:0-17634 GCF_964194025.1 Convolutriloba macropyga
CCGCTTCTTTGAGCTTCTTGAAAATTTTGGATGGACAGAGAATTGAGAATGGCGTTGTTACGGCTGCTATCTGACTACGTTTCCTGAATAACAATACGCCGCTGGTTCGTAAATCTTTTCGGTCCACGCTTTCAGATCAAAAAATTACAAAACATTATTTCAAACGCTTGTCTCGGTTGCAACTTGAAACTCTTGTTGAATAATACTTTCATTGAAATTGTATTTCGAATTAACAAAACAATCTACTGATTGGATAGAAAGAATGCAACTTATTCCTACGGCAATTTGAGCAACTTAATAATTAACAACTTGGATCAATGTTTACATTATAAGTAAACAACATCACAAACATTAACAATTTGGTTTTTGGATTATCAAACAATATTAAATTCTAGAAAAGCACGGTGTATGAAAGAAAAATACCCAGAAAAACATTAGCATAATCATTAAGATCATATAGGCTGATTAAACTTACTTAAAAACTTGAATAATCTTTATGAGAATAAAAAAAATTATAAAGGTCAAGTTATTTGAGACAATAAAGAGGCTAATAGTAAATGTCAAACATCGAAAACTCACATTTAAAACTTTGAACAATTGACCATAACATTTCAGTACTCACTCAGCTCAATAGAATGAATTAAGAATAAATAACGTTAGCTTCGTAGCTCAATACTTCAGAATTTTTGCTGATTTTTGAGATTTTCGCATACGCGGTTTGCCCAAAAAATTTTTGTTGGAATTTGGGTAATCCAATAGTACTTTTTTACAGCTCAACGGAAATAAAGGTTGAACACCCCCCCCCCCCCCCCCCCCTATGTTGCTATCTCAGACTTCACCTTCAAGGTCAAATTTTACTTTGAAGAAAGGGTTAGTGTATCATATGCAAAGTAACAGTACATTTCGGGAAAAAATGACAACTAATATAATATCTAATCGGCTGGAGACCATTAATAAATGATAAACACTTAAAGCACCTAAATGTACACAAGTCAGGACAATAAATTAGAATATTACATAATGAAACATGTTCTGACCGCAACATAGCCGGCCCAGTTTTTGGTCATTTTCCAAAAACAAAATCATTTGCGGTCACTATTGATTGGCATAAGTTTTATTACTGGTCGTTTGTAAGATCCCAGTGGATTTTGTATCAAAGCTGCTCTGACTATCTGATTATCACTTCTGCAGACTTCCTCAACTCTACCCAAAGGAAAGTTGAAGGGAAGTTGAGTATTCTTGTCCGTTATCCAAACATCTCCTTTCTTGATCTCTTCTAGTTCTTCCTTCGCCCATTTGTTCCTCTGTTGCAAGGTAGGAAGATACTCGTTCATCCAACGGTTCCAAACTGCAACTAGGATCCTGTGTTGGTCACGAAAGAGTTTTCTGTAGCTAACTGGTGTTCCAGAAAACAATGCATTTGGTCAATTCACATTAACTTGACCAATTAAGAAGTCATTTGGCGTTAAAGGCTGTAGATTGGAAACGTCACTGCTAACGTCAGTAAGTGGATGGTTGTTTAGAAGTTCCACGATACACAATACAGTTCGCAACCTGTCTTCATTCAGGATTTGCTTTCCCAAGACAATTAACAGCGTTTTTTGCAGGATCGTACCAATCATTCCCAAACTCCGCCAAAGAGAGGCGCTGCTGGTGGATTGCAAGACCATTTGATGCCCGACTCGGATAATTTGACTGTGATTTCATCCCTTTGAAGCTCGGCGAAGCACTCCTTTAGCTCTCGCGCTGCTCCAACAAAATTTGTACCATTATCCGAAATAATTGTCTTTGGCTGACCTCATCTTGCAATGAATCGATGGACTGCATCAAGACATGAAGTCGTGTCCAAACTGTCAACTAACTCTAAGTGCACTGCTCGTACACTCAGGCACGTAAACAGGCATACCCATTTCTTTACTGTCAGTCGAAACATCTTTAATTCGAAAGGTCCAAAATAAACAACACCTGTGTTCGTAAAGGGTCTCACATTGTTCAAAACTCTGTCGCTCGGAAAAATACTCATTTGTGTTGACTTGTTGCGTGCAATCGACACTGTTCACAATTGTGTTTGACTGATCGGAGGGCATTTCGTAATCCAATTTTCCTGAACTTCCTTTGGACTTCGTTTCTAATATACTCGACACCTTCGTGGTGAAAGACTTTGTGCTGATAATTCAAGTACAGCCGAACTGCTCTGTGCTTGCTGGACAAAATAACAGGATGTTTTATTTCATATGGCAAATCTGCTTTACAGTGTCGCCCTTTTGCTCTAAAAACCCCGTTGGAGTCGATGAAGGGTACCAATGAGACAACCTTACTGTTTGGCGAAATCGTCCTTCCTAACCTATTAACACATTAACGTCTATATCTTGCTCAACTTGGGGCTGGATTATCCATACCTGGTTGCTAATCCATACCTCTACTATTTTTGAGTGCGTCAGAGATGTTGTTCCACTCGAGAGCAAGTATTGTCAAAGCTTTGTCATGAACTTCTTTTCGGTCGAAGTTCGTCGCCCATTTTGTGAGTTTAAAAACACCTTTTGTCAAGAGTTCTGTTAACTCCAGTTTGATATCTACTGCTGTTTTTTCACTATTCAGGAAAACTAACAAATCGTCCATATAAAAATAATGCGAAGCGATTCGACTCGAACACTCGAATACAGATGCATTATCCAGAGCGCATCGTTGAAGTGCAAAATTTGCACATGTTGGAGATAACTTAGACTTACTCCAAAGATGTGCCCAATTAACTGATAATTAACGACTTGATGGTTTTCGTCAAAGAAAAGAAATTGCAAAAATTTTCTGTCTTCAGGCTTGACCTCAACTTGAAGAAATATTTCTTCGATATCTGCTGTCATCGCAAACTTGTTTTCTCGAAATCTTGATAAAATGCCCATCAAACTCGCCAACAGGTCTGGTCCCGCTAAGAGCATATCATTAAGCGAGTAACCACGAAATTTACTTGCTGCATTGCAAACTCTCCCCACTTTATCTGGTTTGTCAGGATTTATTACCGGGTGATGTGGAACATACCACACAAGCTCGTCGCGAGTTGAGGCAAGTTCGTCAGGGTAGGATCGAAACATATCCTTTTTGCAAATCGGAGGCAATTGTTTCACTGTATTTGGTTTTGGTTGATGGAACGTTGTCATGCCGTCGTTTTAGTCCTCGAAGTTGTCCCAGTGCTGACGCAAAGTTGTTCGACAAAGCTGATTGATTTCCGTTCCACAGCAAACCAACTTTGTACCGATCTCCATTGAACTTCACTGTCGAGTTCAGGATTTCAGTTGCCAGCTTATCTTCTCTGCTCCTTTGTCAAAAACCATCGAAGTGCCATATGACTCCATATCCCACCATTTCTTGACAACTTCTGCTAATTTGATGTCATTTTCATTCGCAACATGACAAGCTGCACCACTTAAACGGATTTCACTCATTGGAAGTGGGCCACTGAACATCCAACCCAGGTGAAGCTTGACTGCCTATAGTTTGTTTTCTCCACCACTCTTGTACTCCAGTGGTCGAATTAGCTCGTAGGCGTTTTGACCCAAGATGATAGTCACCTTCTTGAGGTCAATTTCTTTAAATCCCACGCATTTCAGATACGGGTATTTTGCTTCATCTCTTGGACGCCGTACACGCTTCTGCCAATTTATGGGTTCTTCTGACTGTTAATTGTGAGCTGCTTTCCTTTACTTTTGAGGCTGTTAGCCGGCCCAATTGTAACTTACACTGCCTGGCATGAAGTACTTTGTGTACCATGGATTCCCGTCACATTTAAAGAGACTGGTTCTCCGTCTAACTGGAGTCTGTCCAAAAGGTCCTCGTCAACCCAAGTTCGAGTTGAACCTGTATCACATGCTGCAAGCGTGTCTTCAAACTGTCCGTCTTGTCCGAAGATTCTCACTCGTGCAATCTGCATACTTCACAGAGACTGATGAAACTTCAGATTTCTTCCTGTAATGCAAAGTTTGTTGTGAGTCTTCTCACAGTTGTCAATTCCACACTTCTTTTTTCCTGGACATTCCTTTGCTACGTGATTGTCGGACAAACAGGCAAGCACAGTCTCTTTTCCTTTGCAACGTCGTATCGATCTTGCGTTTTCATATTCTTGAACTTCTCGCAATTCCAAATTAGATGATCGTCGTTACACAGTGGACATTTTGAGTCAATTTCATCTTTATCAGCGTTTGAACTCAAAGCTCACTCTCCTGACTTCGGATTTTTTTAATATCAAACCTTTTTCCAGATTTGAAGGATGGAGTATACATTTTGGAAGTTGGAGGACCAATGCTCAGAAGTTGTTCATGTATCTGAGATTCTTCTTGCAGCCATTCGTTTAATTGAATCAGATTTGGTGCGCGCTTTGCCCTAGCTGGTGATTCAATGAACGCAAACCATCTTCTTTTGGTGTCCAAAGGCAAATTACTTATAATTATATCAAGATTGCAAGACGAAAACAAATCGTTTGAATATCCAAACTGCTGTAAAATGTTCACAAACGATGAAATTGTGTCGGAAAAATCAACAAGCAATGCTGAATCATTTAACCTGATTTAACTGAAGTTCTGTATTTTGGTCAACTGAGACGAGACAATGTGATGAGGTTGACCAAGCTTTCTTTGCAAGGTGTTCCTTGCATGATCATACATAGCACCAGCGTAACCCATACCATTGACTGCTCGTTTAGCCTTTCCAACAAGAAGAGCTTTCGAGTGACTCATCCTTTTGTCCTTGCTGATGCTACAACTGTCAACTGTAGCCAAAAACAATCCACTCCATTCTGGCCAATTCAAAGGATTGCCATCATTTTCTCTGAGTTTCAACTTGGACAAACTTCTCTGACTGTTTGCTGTAGGTGCGATACTAACGGTAGGACTTTTGAATGAAGAAAACATCTGTCAGGTTACAAAATTTCTACTGTTATCGTGTCGGTGAAAATCGCGAAAACCTCAAATAGGCGTACTTTCTACTTTCGTATCGTACTCGAACGGATTTTTGTAATCTTCGTCGGAACTGCATTGCTTTCGATAGTCCTCTAACTGCTGGACATAGATTTTAAGAGTTTTTGCGGACAAAGACAATTCTTGCCGTGGCAGAGAAATTCGCATGTTTTCTGCATTCTTTTCCGATTTGTCTGATTTAAGGCACCTTGATGCCGTAGCGCGCTTTTCAATTTCCGACTCCGACTCAGAAGAGGGCTTCGATCCGTCAGAATGCTCCCGCAGAAGAAGTCTCAAGCTCAGCCTCTAGCAGTTTGATCTGCAAATTATCTTCAAGCTGTCACAATTGCTCGTTATGATCTCGTTGCTTTCGTTCAAATTCCAATTCAAGCTTCTTCATCTCAATTTCAGCCTTCCTTTTTATTTTTCTTGTCTTTTCTCCACTCGTTGTTTACGTCGACACTTTTCGTCCCCTTCGTCAACAAATATATCTTCAAGAGATCGATTTATTGGCATTGAAACCAAAAAAACTGATTTTGGACTGTCGTCAACGTTGTTTCTGCTGTCCGTACTTGGAACAGTTTGCACGCCACTATCTAACGGAATGGTGTTCGATAGTGTTGGACTCTTTATCGTGTCTTCAGTGGTTATTTGAAGACTGACACTGATACATCTCCAAACGAAACTCCTCTCTTTGCGGAATTGATCGCTGTCTCTTGTGACATCCGCTGATCCAAAATTTTGTAGATATCTGATTGAATATCTTGCAGCACGTTCAAATAGTTGTCAACAAAATTCTTAGCATCCTCTCGTTTACTTGTGGTGCACCATTGCTTGTAAAATTTTCGCAGTTTTTCACGAAAAGGAGTTTCTACTGCAAAATACGTGTCGATTTGAGAGCTCAATCTGGCAATCCGAACATTTTCGCGTGTTGCTAAATCTTGGATAGCATAATAAATGGGTTTCAATTTGAGGTTGAAATTATCCACAAGATCATTTCTACTCCTGATATATTGATTGTTAGGTACTTTTATCTTAGGCGGGTTTGATGAAGAGCCTGTGGTTGAAGAACTCGGGATACAGTTCGTTTTGTTCTCATCTTTCTTCGTTTTCTTGAACATCTTCTCCGTAAATTATCTCCTTTACTTCTTTGTTGTCCGGGTCGAATAGGTACCAAAAAACAATTACGGCTGCTATATGACTACGTTTCCAGAATAATTTTACGCCGCTGGTTCGTAAATCTTTTTGGTCCCAAGCTTTCAGATCAAAAAATCAATCAAACATTATTTCAAACGCTTGTCTCGGTTGCAAGTTGAAACTCGTTGAATAATACTTTTATTGAAATTGTATTACGAATTAACAAAATAATCTACTGATTGGATAGAAACAATGCAATTGATTCCTACGGCAATTTGAGCAACTTAATAATTAACAACTTGGAACAATGTTTACAATATAAGTAAACAACATCATAAACATTAACAATTTGGTTTTTGGATTATCAAACAATATTAAATTCTAGAAAAGCACGGTGTATGAAAGAAAAATACCCAGACTAACAATAGCATAATCATTAAGATCATATAGGCTGATTAAACCTACTTAAAAACTTGAATAAATTTTATGAAATTAAAAAAAAATTAAAAAGATCAAGTTGTTTGAGACAATAAAGTGGCTAATAGTAAATGTCAAACATCGGAAACTGACATTTAAATTTGAAACAATTGACCATAACATTTCAGTACTCACTCAGCTCAATAGAATGAATTAACAATAAATAAAGTTAGCTTCGTAGCTAAATACTTCAGAATTTTTGCTGCTTTTTGAGATTTTCGCATACGCGGTCTGCCCAAAAATTTTTGTGGGAATTTTGGCCATCCAATAGTACTTTTTTACAGCTCGTCGGAAATAAAGGTCGAACCCCCCCCCCTATGCTGCTATCTCAGACTTCACCTTCAAGGTCAAATTTTACTTTGAAGAAGGGTTAGTGTATCATATGCAAAGTAACAGTACATTTCGGGAAAAAATGACAACTAATATAATATCGAATCGGCTGGAGACTACTGATAAATGATAAACACTTAAAGCACCCAAATGTACACAAGTCGGGACAATAAATTAGAATTTTACATAATGAAACCAGTTCTGACCGCAACAGGCGTAAATTCAACAAAACTGAGCACAGGCATCAAATCAACGTCATATATAATACGAAAAGTCGTAACTGCAATGAATCATGTTTGGGACTGTGTTAAAACATCAGTAGTGGAGTTTATTTGGAATTCTTTTGGTGTGAAGTTTATTGAGTTGTTTTAACCTACCGTGAGTTATTTTTCTCACGATGTTTTAGAAATTGCAAGAACATAGTTCAAATAATTTTTTTTTCCAAAAAGCGTGAAAAAAATTGTTAGTAGGCAGAAACATAATACTAACACCTCTTTCTGTTGATTTCAACAATATTTTACCTTGGTTTTGGTGCTGAACCTTTGAAAAAGCAGTACAATGAGCTTTTGAAACGTCTCAATTCGGCGCCTTCTTCTGTCTAATTTTTGAATTCAATAAATCAAGTATTTTTTCGATCGAACTGTTTTTTATCTTTTTTATTTGTTTGTTTTTTTTCAAAAAACTTTTCCACAAAAGTTGAGAGCCTATACACAAGCCATGATATGTTTCCAAACGCGCATCAATAAATCAACCAATATTCGTCTTTGATTCATTATCAGATCATTCTAATAGAAATTGACTCTCTGTTTTATAATTATCTTGGAAACCTTAAACCAGGTGAATTTTACAGATCTAACAACCCGGGTCGAATGTCTTCCCTAAAATCCTCCCATTTTGATGTAAGAATGAGGGGGTAATTTGTCTGTGGGGGGCAAATTGATGTAAGAGTGTGTTGGTAATTTGTTCAGAGGGGGTAAAATGATGTAAGAGTTGCGCTGCAATGGGAGGACTTTTAAAGAATTACCCCCCCTGACTGAAATTGCCATGTAAGAGTGGGCTGCAATGGGCTGCAACGGGAGGACTTTTAAGGAATTAACCCCCATGACTGAAATTGCCATGTATGAGTGGGCTGCAATGGGCTGCAATGGGAGGAGTTTCCAGTGATTACCCCCCATGACTGAAATTGTCATGTAAGAGTGGGCTGCAATGGGCTGCAATGGGAGGACTTTTAAGGAATTACCCCCCCCCCCCCCCTCAATGAAATTGCCATGTAAGAGTGGGCTGCAATGGGCTGCAATGGGAGGACTTTTAAGGAATTACCCCCTGACTGAAATTGCCATGTAAGAGTGGGCTGCAATGGGAGGACTTTCAAGGAATTACCCCCCCCCTGACTGAAATTGCCATGTAAGAGTGGGCTGAAATGAATGGGCTGCAATGGGAGGACTTTTATGGAATTACCCCCCTGACTGAAATTGCCATGTAAGAGTGGGCTGCAATGGGCTGCGATGGGAGGACTTCTAAGGAATTACCACCCCATGACTGAAATTGTCATGTAAGAGTGGGCTGCAATGGGCTGCAATGGGAGGACTTTAAAAGAATTACCCCCTGACTGAAGTTGCCATGTAAGAGTGGGCTGCAATGGGCTGCAATGGGAGGACGTTTAAGGAATTACCCACCCCCCTGAATGAAATTGCCATGTAATAGTGGGCTGCAATGGGCTGCAATGGGAGGACTTTTAAGGAATTACCCCCTGACTGAAATTGCCATGTAAGAGTGGGCTGCAATGGGAGGACTTTTAAGGAATTACCCCCCCCCCCCTGACTGAAATTGCCATGTAAGAGTGGGCTGAAATGAACGGGCTGCAATGGGAGGACTTTTATGGAATTACCCCCCTGACCGAAATTGCCATATAAGAGTGGGCTGCAATGGGCTGCAATGGGAGGACTTCTAAGGAATTACCACCCCATGACTGAAATTGTCATGTAAGAGTGGGCTGCAATGGGCTGCAATGGGAGGACTTTTAAGGAATTACCCCCCCCCCCCCCCTGAAAGAAATTGCCATGTGGGGGTAAAATGGTGTAAGAGTGAGGGGAAAGTTTGTTCGGAGGGGGTAAAGTGATGTAAGAAGTGGGCTGCCAAGGAGGGTAAAATGGTGTAAGAGTGAGGGGGTAATTTGTTCGGAGGGGGTAAAATGATGTAAGATTTGGGCTGCCAAGGAGGGTAAAATGATGTAAGAATTGGGCTGCCAAGGGGGTAAAATTGTGTAAGAGTTAGGGGGTATTTTGTCCAGAGGGGGTAAAATGAGGTAAGAGTTGGTCTGCCCAGGGGGGTAAAATGGTGTAAGAGTGAGGGGGTTATTTGTTCAGAGGGGGTAAAATGATGTAAGAATTGGGCTTCCAAGGGGATTAAAATGGTGCAAGAGTGAGGGGGTAATTTGTCCAGAGGGGGTAAAATGAGGTAAGAGTTGGGCTGCCAAGGGGGGTAAAATGGTGTAAGAGTGAGGGGGTAATTTGTCCAGAGGGGTAAAATGAGGTAAGAGTTGGGCTGCCAAGGGGGGCAAAATGGTGTAAGTGTGAGGGTGTAATTTGTTCAGAGGGGATAAAATGATGTAAGAATTGGGCTGCCAAGGGGGGTAAAAATGTGTAAGAGTGAGGGGGTAATTTGTACAGAGGGGGTAAAATGAGGTAAGAGTTGGGCTGCCAAGGGGAGTAAAATTGTGTAAGAGTGAGGGGGTAATTTGTTCAGAGGGGATAAAATGATGTAAGAGTTGGGCAGCCAAGGGGGGTAAAATGGTGTAAGATTGAGGGGGTAATTTGTTCAGAGGGGGTAAAATGATGTAAGAGTGGGGCTGCCAAGGGGGGTAAAACGATGTAAGAATGAGGGGGTAATTTGCTGTGATGGAGCAGTTCTAACAATTATTATTTATATATATAGACCGTCAAGAGTTGGACAAGCATCGATGGTCTGGAGGATAAGGCGACGCAGCTGAGAGTACAGAGGTTGTGGCTTCAAGACTGGCAGTCTTCAGGTATGGGGGCTAAAAGATTGAGGGGGTTAAATGATGTAAGAGTTTGGCTGCCAGGGGGGGTAAAATGATGTAAGAGTTGTGCTGCCAATGGGGGTAAAATGACGTAAGAGTGGGGCTGCAATGGGAGGATTTTTTAGGAAAAAGCAGCTCAAAACTCTTACGTCTTTTTGGGCTGCATTGGGCTTCCAAGGGGGGTAAAATGGTGTAAGAGTGAGGGGGTAAAAGACAAATTAACCCCCCACTCTTACATCTTTTTTGGTCTGCCAAGGGGGGTAAAGTGGTGTAAGAGTGAGGGGGTAAAAGACAAGTTACCCCCCAACTCTTACATCATTTTACCCCCCTTGGCAGACCAAAAAAGATGCAAGATTGGGGGCTTAATTTGTCTTTTACCCCCTCACTCTTACACCATTTTACCTCCCTTGGAAGCCAAATGCAGCCCAAAAAAACGTAAGAGTTTTGTGCTGCATTTTCCTAAAAAATCCTCCCATTGCAGCCCCACTCTTAAATCGTTTTGGGTGGAAAAATTCAACCCGGGATTCGATCAAAACAGGCGACAATGAGTCACAACTGAAGAAAAATTACCCATTGAATGCGTTTTTCATTAATTGATATTTTCTTAAATGTTGGGCGAAGCTTAAGAGGCACAGAGAAGAGAAACAGAGAGGACTCTGCGTTGAATACAGATATGATTGAATACATTTGCGGATACTAGCAAAACTTATGTCTTAAAAGCGAAACTTTTTCCATCACTATATAATTGTTCCGACCCCACTTGTCGGGGGAGGAACTATATACTCAAATGGGTTTTTTTTGTTCAGTCAATTTTGGCCTTCGATATATTCATCGCAGAGAAATGTGAGTGGTATCATTCAAAAGCTGGTCCAGCGTAGAATTCAAAATTAAAAAGATTTTTTCGATTTTCGTTTTTTCGAGGAGTTATCGAGGATTGAAATTTCGTGTGAACACGGGATATTTGTTCACTTTTAGTGTGATTTTTCTTCAAATTAAGATTTTTTTCTACGAAAATAGTATTTCAAACTTAAATTTCTTGCCCAAAAATGAACCAATTTTGTGTTCCTAATATACTAAAGGCGATAAAAAAGACTAGTTCTGATCTCATGGGCAGCTTCAATATCAAAAAAATTAGAAATCTATTTGAGAGCTCTTTTTTCAAAAAACTTTTCTACTTTTTTTTGCTTTTTTAAGTCACCTAGAGAAAGTCACATTTCATATCGAGGTTCCGTTATAAACAAAAAATTTTCCTTACAGACAAATGACGCCCAAAGAAAAAAAATTGTTTTCAAGGAATTGCTCATGTTTTTTTCGTAAATTTCGACTCTGAGTTTTCGTAAATTTAAATGAAATTTTGAATTTTTTTTGAGGTTTTACTATTTTTTCGAGTCCTATGGCATAGACTCATTGACTAACAGTGCAATATGTTCCGTAACGAGATTTAAGTCATCAAATCTAGTGCTTTGAGTGGACAGCTAATGGCTGTTAAGACTTTAAAAACAATTTTTTGAAAAATTTTTTAAACATTAACCAATCGTAAACTTATTATCGTGAACTGTAAGTCAGTCTCTGTGATGACAGCAACCTCCTCCGTCCTATTTTAACAAATTTTGATCTAGCTGGAGGTTTTATCTCAATTTTTTCCAGGACCCAGATTTCAAAAATTTTTTAAACTTTATTTTGGATAATTCCGTATTATTGGTTACTTTTGAAATCTTATCACATTATCCTAAAATTGACAGCTCCTACTGGCTTCAAGAATACGTTCAGTGGATCACAGATAAATTTTTCAGAGAAAAATTTATGGTTTCAAATGGCTTCGACCTTTCCTTCTTGCACTTCTCAACTGAATTTTTGGTTTTTGCCTGATTTTGTTGTTGTTTTCATAGTCATCCGATTTGTAGTGATGTCTTATTGATCACATATGCATGACAAACATCCCCATACTCCTATTAAAGCATATTGGAGCGTATTTATTGACTTCCGTTGAAATGTATTGAATTTAATGGCTGTTAAGTATTTAAAAAAAATTTCGAAAGTTTTTTTTGAACATTAACCAATCTTAAAATTTTCATGAAATGTTAGTCATTCTCAGTATTGACAGAACCCATTTGCTTTCTACTGAAACTAAAATAATTTTCGTTGGCGGTTTTATCTTCTATCTATTGATTATATGACTTCAGTAACACAAGAATTCAAAATTTGAAAAAAAAATGGATTTTTTTCGTATTATTGGTTACTTTTGAACTCTTATCACATCATCCAAATATTATACACATTACCCAAATATTATTCTAAACCCATTGGCTTGGAAGAAAAAGACATTCAGTGGATCACAGATAAAATTTTCAGAGAAAAGCTAATGGTTTAAATGACTTCGAACTCAATTCGAACTGAATTTTGGTTTTCGAATGTTTTTGTTTTTGTTTTATAGTCTTAAGACTTATTGTGATCTCTTATTGATTATCTATGCATGACAAACATCTTTTTCCTGCCATCATGTTTTTTCTTAGCGTAGTTATTGACCTCCGTTTAAAGCTTTTGAGTTTAATGGCTGTTAAGACATTAAAAATAGTATTTCGAAAATTTTTTTGAACATTAACCGATCCTAAACTTTTTTCGTGGACTGTTAGTCAATCTTAGTAATGTGTCAATCTGTTATTTGATCTTACAGGGTTCTTTTCTAATGCAGCCAAAAATAATCTGGTTAGCGGTTTTATCTTTACCTATTAGTCTTAAAACTTCAACACCACTAGGTTTCACATTTTTTTCAAATTTTCCGGTACTTTTTGTTATTTTTGGATCGTTCTGAAATCTCATCACATTATCCTATTACTGATAGTTCCCATTGGTTTAGGGAAGATGTTCAACGGATCATATATAGAGTTTTCAGAGAAGAACTTATGATTTAAATTGCTTCGCCACTTTCTTCTGGCACTTTTCTATTGAATTTTTGGATGTTGCCTGTCTTTGTTGTTGTTTTCATCTTCAATAACTTGTTGTAAGATCCTATTGACCAAATATGAATGGCCAACAAACTTGTTGTCTCATGGAGGCATAATTTAGCGTATTTAGTGGATTCCGTTGAAAGCTAATGAAAATAATGGCGTTGATACTACGAGTTTTCTCAAAAATTTCTGAGTTCTAATGTAATTGTTTTATATTTGATCTTTTAAAATATATTGATTAAAAAAAGAGGAATTCCATTGCTGTTAAAAAATCAATTGAACGTAAAAAAGTTTTAGTGAAAAGTTCATTTTTTAATGCCTTCGACACTTTTATCGCTCATTTTTTTTTTCTTGAAATTGGTGTTTTTGCCTGTTTTTGTGCTTTAGGTAGCCGTAAATTGCTGACAAGTCGCTTAAGCTTCTAGTTGAGGATTTTATTAATGATGTTACCTGAATCAGTTAGTCAGTTTATAGCTTTTAGTCTTTTAGTCTCAAACTTTTCAATTTTTGTTGTTCTTTTCGTCAAATCGTAACTTATTTTCATCAATCAGAGTTCACATCCAAATTCTTTTTTTCAAAAAATAATATATCTAATGATATTATTTGTCACCGACGCTTTGTTTGTTGGACAATATGCGTTTTTACAAACGTTTGTTTAGTGGTCATTTTTTGCGCTTCTTTTTCTCTTCTTTCAGAACAATCGCGCAGAAACAGATCCCAATGGTTTACAAACGGTGCCCTAATAAAATTATTTGTTCTCTCAGTATGATTCCTGCAGCTGAATTAGTAGAAATAAGAATTGAATTAAAATGCATAATATTCAGATAATAGCTAATGATTTTAATGTTAGCAATAGTTTGTGTTTTCGCAAATCGTTTCTAATTTTTTAGTTTTTTCTTTAGTTTGTTTCTAAGACTTAAACCATCCAAAATCAAGGTCTTTTCGTTTTGTGGTAACTTTTTAGTAATTTATCAAGAATTATTTAGTTAAAAGCTAATGCTTTTGAAGTTTCTTGGTTTAAAAGATGTTGATTTATTTTTGAATTTCGCCTCATTGATCATTCTCTTTGTTGACTTATAACATAGTCTCCTAAAGAAAACTTTCCTTCTGCTGTATAGTAAAGAGAAAAAAAATTGAGTAATTAAGGTTTTATCTGACTGCATTTTGACGTTGTTACTATGTGCTTTTAAATTTAGATATTCAGTTTTTGCCGTGAAGCTTTTGTTTTTGCTAATTTTTTTGGTTGTTTTTTTGTTTTGTAGTCTCTTTAAGGCAACATCTCATTGGCGTTTTAATAGGGCATGGCATTATGTAATTCGATTAGTAGATAGGTTGTGTAAGGATTGTTTTAAACTCAAACATCTATTTTTGTTATTTCTTCATTTGGTTGAAAATTAAGTCAAAAATGTAAATGAGCTCGGGTCGGAACATCATGTGCGAACGCACATTAACGAGCCGCCTTGTTGAGTATTTCGCATTTAATAGCCTTAAGACTGCTATATAACATATCGAATTTAAAATTATTTCAGTGATTCTCCCTCTTTTTGTCCTTTTCTGTAACATGTTAGATTTGTCCTTTCATATCGTTCAGTCCTGCAATGGCCATCAACTATAATTGTGAAAATTTGTCGATCACTGTTTCACATATACATAATTTTCGAATGAGAAGTATATATTACTCAGTATGGTCGCAATAATGCATAATTGAGTCCGATTCTACATTCTCGAAAAGCAGGCAGGGACCATATACTGTAGGCCCAAGTTCTTAAAGATTATTCAATTTGCTACCGGCAGATGCTTGTAGACAGTAATGTGGGTTAAGTTCTCATTAACATTGTGGGCACCAAATCCAATTGTTACTCAACAAAAATTCATACCCTTACAATTTTTGTTGGTTCAGTTGTGTTAAACAAATGGAGTTGAGCTCGCCCCTTTATTTTTCTAAGGAAATGTTATTTGGAATTAATATAGTTCAGTTTAACAGCAACAGTTTTTTTAACAGCAATACATTACTTTAGAAATCCAAAATATAGGAAAACCAATTTTTAAGACAAAAAATTGATTTTTCTGACAACTGATAAACATAAAATATTTGAGACGTCTCAAAAGAAGTTAGTGTTAAAGACTATTTTATTTTGAAACGTTAGTTTTTAAACGGAATCTGAACTGATATCATCAGTCGAGTTATGGTGTTTCTAACTGATTATTACCAATTGCAAAAAAAGAGAGAAAGAGCAGAAGATTGTTCAATCTACAGCGCATTTTAGTTAAAATTTTCTATTCACATTTGTTATTTTCAAGGAATCGTCCATTGCTCAACAATAAACGATACAGCTCTAGTTTTTCATTTCCGTTATTTTTGGAAGGAAAAGTTTGCACGTCAAAAAAACAGGAAACAAAGTTTCAAAACCAAAAGGGCGCTAAATACTACAGTTTCGGTCCGCAAGTCTTGTGCTAATGTCCAGCTTAGGACCCAGGATCCGGTTATATTGGTGATTCCTGCTCTTTAAAAACCTATTTGAAAGAATATTCTCAAATTTAAGTTTGGAGTGGTTTAAGAATTTTGGTGCTTATCAACAAGCAAATTTTGAAATATTATACAAAACGATACTTTGCACGGTTGCAGGCGGTTTATTTGAGGATATTTTGATAGTCTTTTAGTCTTTTGTACCAAAAACTTTAGAGGTTTATTGCATAGGCATTGAACTTTTCTCACTACATCCAATAAAATGATCTTCTAGTTTAACAAATTAAAGGTTTTTGGCGGGCTGTATACTATAGCATCTGAAAAGTTAGAAAAAATGGCTAGGTCAGAATATGAAGCTAGGAAACGTACAGACTTCGAACTAAATAACATAAATTAAGCAATGTTGATAGATTTGTTCAACAATCGTTAAAGTTTTTAAAAATCAATCTCTCCAGCACAAACTGACAAAAATGATTGCTGCAGATGTTTCAAGGCGGAAACGAAACGTCAATATTTGATGAGTTGCTTATGAACACATTTAAGTGGTAAATTCCATTTCACATATTTTCTGCATCAAAATTATATTATCAAACTTGTTTATTACAGTCAAGTTTTGCGGCGGATCAAACATTAAAGAAAGTCCTAGTTGAATTCTTTCTGTAATTGAGTGCTCGAAAACCGTTTTACGTTATATCTATCTTACCATTGTTTATATCTATTGATAAATGGCTTTTCTTGCCAATGGTAAACTGAAAAACTGTAGAAAACGTAGAGTGTGCGTAATTTTTAATAATTTGACTGTTTTGTTTGCCAGAACGTATTGGCTTCAATTTTTCACACGTTAACTTGTATTACAAACTAAACACTGTCATTTCAAAAAGCACTTATGATAAATTATCTGAAGTCGACTGTTTAATTTTTGTTACAAATTGAAAACTTGTTTTTAAATCATTTGAAATCTTTGACAACTGTTAATTAAAATTGTCATATTGTCCGTTTACTATTAAAAGTCTCCTGATTCGATTAGACACAAAATTTTATGTAAAGATCACTTGCTGCGTAATGGTTACGTAATTTTGCGGAAAGTTCCATTAGCTGTTGCGTAACAAAATGCACGACATACCAGGTCTTCGTGTGGCTGTGAATGACAATAATTTACATGCTAATGGACATAATCTCCTTAACGGCCATTCTACGCAAAACTCGAAGAAAGATCAGTTGGGAGAACGCCATGCGAAGTCATCCACTCATACAAAGTTAGTTCAAAGTTGTGGGTCGAGAAAACAAGTTCATCTTCCAAGATCCAAGATCTCACTAGCAACAGTCTGGCAGAATCTCTCTTGCATCATTTTCCTCAACAATCGTGCAAATTTTTTCTTTCAAGATCTTGATGGATAACATTTTTGCACCTGGTAGTCCCTTTCATTCAAGTACTCTCCAGCCGTAAGCTAGCCCTGTTATTTCCAAAAATAATTGATACTTGCGTCACCTATGACCATAACCTATCCTGGTGATTGAAAAAATTAAAATCTTGCAAAAATGCTTAGATTTTCCATTGAATTCGGTTTTCTAACATGTTTATTAAGCAATAATTTGATTGAAAGGTGTTTTCGAAAACATTAGTACAATGCTTTATTTTTTTGCGTGGATTGATATGTTGCAAGATTCTTGCAAGAATCTCGCAAGTTTTGTGCAAGATTTAAATCCGCTTATCACTAGGGTATACTAAAACCATTTTTAAGCATTACATGTCATTACATGTGAAAAGCGTCTTGAGTGGGATAAAGCAACAGTGGAAGAGCAGGCCAATTAACTTGCTTTTTGGCAGCCCAATTATACAAAATAGGCTTTCAAATCTTTGCTCAATCAGGCGGCAAGCTTTTCGCTTATATTTTCAAACGAAAGAGCCTCCCACTCTGCAATTGGTGGAACTTTATCCTACAGCATATTTCGCCTTACAATCCCAAAATAACTCGACCAATTCAGATTTGAGCTTGTAAATTATACAATTACATTTGCATTAGAGCATACAAAACAAACTAAACCGATTTAGCATCGCCAGTTTATATATATATATATATATATATATATATATATATATATATGTATATGTATATATATATATATATATATATATAAATATATAAATTAATATTTTTATTTATTTAACGTCATAATTTTAAATATATTTATATATATATATATATATATATATATATATATATATACATACACTATATATATACATACAATATATATACACATATATATTTCCACCAAAAGTTCCAC
>NW_027449315.1:0-15057 GCF_964194025.1 Convolutriloba macropyga
TGTGGCAAAAGACCAATAGTTTTATCCGGAAAAAAGTAATAAAATTTTTGTTGATTTGTTCTGCAATATCGAAGCAAACAATACTTCTTGTATGTGAATTTCGTGAATTCGAAAACTTTGATTATTTTATTTTACCACTCTGGAGAAATAACTCTTTTGTGGAAATCTACTTTTTCTGTATAAAATTAATTACTTTTTCAAGAATATATTAGTTTCAACTATTTATATTGAAAGAATGAATAAGTTCTCTTAAAAATAGCTATGCATTGAAAAAATTCATTCGACGACCTATTATATTGAGCAAAATTTTGCGAAAGAAATATCAAACCATAAAAAGACCTCATACGAAAAAATGGCATGGAAATTCTTTATAAACAATTTAAAAAAAATTTGTACGTCAATCATATGCAAATGGAAAAAATTGTTTCACCAGCCATTTAGGCAATTATGTTATCAACAAATCTAAGTCAAACACTAAAAATAGGTTCAGGAATATGACATTGATGACATTTTGTTGACGTTTTTTATTTGCTTGGAATAAAAAAAACAAAAACCCAATTCGCTGAGTAATTGGAGAAATTTTTTTTTTCAACTCCACATCAAACAATTCTAGCTGTCTTTTTTGATATTATGTTGAGCTGCATGATTTCCATTTCATCAATGGAGTATTGTGTTACAATGAGCCCAGAATAACACAATTTAACAAGTTCTCCATGAAGGTAGAAGCCATGTCAAAATACAACTGGGTTCCAAAACTTAATTCAGAACATTGTCTGCCTCAGGCAAAAATCATTTTCTCATTGT
Source organism: Convolutriloba macropyga (assembly GCF_964194025.1). Lineage (NCBI taxonomy): Eukaryota > Metazoa > Xenacoelomorpha > Acoela > Convolutidae > Convolutriloba > Convolutriloba macropyga. The sequence continues at coordinate 805 of NW_027449315.1, forward strand.
AACACGAACAGACTTTCAATTAGTAATCATGAGATTGCAGAAATTTCCGTTTTTCATTTTGAAATACTTTAAAATTGAGCACGAGTGCTGATATCCGTTAGCTACCACTTTATATGAAAGAGAATGTCTTTCAGTTTTTTTAGGATGTGCCTAAGTTCTTCATAATAATGTACTTTTTTGAAGGAATTGACTTAACCAAAACTTAATATATATATATATATATATATATATATATATATATATATATATATATATATTTAAGTAGAAAATTTTAGTTTATTTGATCTCTATTGACAGCATTTTTAGAAAATTGATCACTATTTGCCAGTGTCTAACTATCAGTCAGCAATGAAACCATTTCACAATATTTTCAGATCAAGCTGAGTACTGATCCAGAATGTCATCAGAATATACTGTATCGATTCTGAAGCCTCTCTGAAACGTTCTTAAAGTTTTTCTTAGCCAGAGTAAACTCAAACTGCATATCTGAATCAGCTCTGCATTAAAATGAAAATCATCAATATTCTTCAACCTAGCAGAAACTCAAAAAAATTGAAAACTCTTTTCAGCCGTTTTTATTTGATTTTGTAGCGTAATACCCAACGTTTTTCCGATAAAAAGCAGGCATATTTTGGGTGATTTGTTCTGCAATAATGAAACAAATTAATACAAGTTCTTTTCGTTTTTTTAAAACCAGATAATCCGTTTTTTTAATTTATCGTTTTAGGCTAATTAATTTTCTAAGGAAATTACGTTTTAAAGAAGAAATAGATTTCAACTATTCATATGTGAAAAGTGAAGCTCTTTTATGAATTGCTATTCACACAAATAAGCAACTACGACCTATCACACTTGGCAAACTGATGCGACAAAAAGGGCGCATTCGGAAAATGATACGAAATTTCTTTATAAATTTTTAAAAAAATTTGTGCGTCAATCAAAAGTAAATGGCGAAGATTGTTGCTTGAGCCATTTAAGAAAATGTATTTTTGAAAAAAACTAAGTCAAACACTGAAACCAAAATGATGACTCTAACATTGATTACATTTTGATGACGTTTTTTTGTGCTTAGAAAAAAAAACACAAAAAAAGTAGTTCATTAAATTGGAAAGAAAATATTTACAACTCAACTTCAAACAACTCTAGCTCTCTTTTTTGATATTGTGTTGAGCTGCATATTTTACATTTCCTCAACGAAAAATACAAATATTGTGGTATATTCTGCCCAAAACATTATTATTTCGTTACTCAGCCGCTAGTAGTTCAAGCCAAACATTTAAAGTGAGGTGCCTAAAGACGCACACTGAACACAGGAAAATTTCCAAAGAGTTAGTTTTTTTTTGGCTCCATAAAATTTCCAATTTTAAAGAATTTCCTTAGTTTCTGCCATTATTATTTGAATTTATACTTTTTAACCTGAAGGCAGAAGCCGTTTCAACATACAATTGGGCTTCAGAACTTAGTAATGAATATTGTATGCCTCATAAGTCAGAGTCTCATTGTATCACGAACAGACTCTCAATCAGTAATCAGGAGTTTCCGAAAGTCTCCATGTTTCAGACGAGTGCTGATATCCACTAGTTACCATTTTAGATGAAAAAATGTCTTGGTTTTTTTTGAGGCTATGTATATATATATATATATATATATATATATATATATACATATATATATATATGTATATATATATTTATATATATATATATATATATATATATACATATATATATATATATATATATATATATATATATTTATATATATATATATATATATACATATATATATATATATATATATATATATATATATATATATATATATACATTTTTGTATGTTTATATTGAGGAAAGAATCTTTTTTTAATGAAACAAAACAATTTGACAATAACAATGCAAAATTTTTAACCCGTTTCCATTTGGTTTTGTGGCAAAGCACCAATAGTTTTAGCCGAAAAAAAGTAAAAAATTTTTTGTTGATTTGTTCTGCAATATCGAAGCAAATAATACTAGTTCTATGTGAATTTCGTGTGAATTTCGTGAAATCGAAAAATTTGATTATTTTATTTTAACACTCTGGAGAAATAACTCTTTTGTGGAAATGTACCTTTTCTGTATAAAATTAATTACTTTTTCAAAAACATATTAGTTTCAACTATTTATATTGAAAGAATGAAGAAGTTCTCTTAAAAATAGCTATGCATTCAAATAAATAATTCAGACCTATTACATTTCGCAAACTTTGAGACAGTAAAATCAAACCTCAAAAAGGTCTCATACGAAAAAATGGTATAAAAGTTCTTTATAAACAATTTTAAAAATATTTGTACGTCAATCATATGTAAATGGCAAATATTGTTTCACCAGCCATTTAGGCAATTATGTTATCAACAAATCTAAGTCAAACACTAAAACTAAGTTCAGGAATATGACATTGATGACATTTTGTTGACGTTTTTTATTTGCTTAGAATAAAAAAATAAAAACCCAATTTGCTGAGTAATTGGAGAAATTTTTTTTTCAACTCCACATCAAACAATTCTAGCTGTCTTTTTTGATATTATGTTGAGCTGCATGATTTCCATTTCATCAATGGACTATTGTGTTACAATGAGCCCAAATAACACAATTTATGAAGTTCTCCATGAAGGTAGAAGCCATGTCAAAATACAACTGGGCTCCAAAACTTAGTTCAGAATATTGTCTGCCTCAGGCAAAATCATTTTCTCATTGTAACACGAACAGACTTTCAATTAGTAATCATGAGTTTGATAAAATCTCCATTTTTCATTTTGAAATACTTTAAAATTGAGCACGAGTGCTAATATCCATTAGCTACCACTTCATATGAAAGAGGGTGTCTTTCAATTTTTTTAGGATGTACCTAAGTACTTCGTAATAAAGTAATCTTTTGAAGGAATAGACTTAACAAAACTTCATATATATATATATATATATATATATATATATATATATTTAAGGAGGGAATTTTAGTTTATTTGACCTCTATTGACAGCATTATTAGAAAATTGATCACTATTTGCCAGTGTCGAGTTTTTTGATATTGTGTTGAGCTGCATGTTTTAGATTTTCTTAACGAAAATTACAAATATTGTGATATATTGTGCCCGGATCAACATTTTTTCTAACTCCGCCGCTAGTACTTCAAGCCAAACATTTAAAATGAGGTGCCTAAAGCCGCACACTGAACACAGGAAAATTTCCAAAAAGTTAGTTTTAAATTGGCTCGACAACATTTCCAATTTTTAATTAATTTCCTTAGTTTCTGCCGTTATTATTTGAATTTATACTTTCTAACCTGAAGACAGAAGCCATTTCAACATACAATTGGGCTTCAGAACTTAGTTATGAATATTGTCTGGCTCAGAAAAATCAGAGCCTCATTGTATCACGAACAGACTCTCAATCAGTAATCAGGAGTTTCCGAAAGTCTCCATGTTTCAGACGAGTGCTGATATCCATTAGCTACCATTTTAGAAGAAAGAGTGTCGAAAGAGTTTTGTAAGAATGAGGAAGTTCTCTTTAAAATAGCTATGCATTCAAATAAATAATTCAGACGTATTACATTTCGCAAATTTTGAGACAGACAAATTAAACCTCAAAAAGGTCTCATACGGAAAAATGGTATAGAAGTTCTTTATAAACAATTTAAAAAAATTTGTACTTCAATCATATGTAAATGGCAAAAATTGTTTCACCAGCCATTTAGGCAATTATGTTATCAACAAATCTAAGTCAAACACTAAAACTAAGTTCAGGAATATGACATTGATGACATTTTGTTGACGTTTTTTATTTGCTTAGAATAAAAAAAACAAAAGCCCAATTCGCTGAGTAATTGGAGAAATTTTTTTTTCAACTCCACATCAAACAATTCTAGCTGTCTTTTTTGAATTTATGTTGAGCTGCGTGATTTCCATTTCATCAATGGAGTATTGTGTTACAATGAGCTCAAAATAACACAATTTAAGAAGTTCTCCATGAAGGTAGAAGCCATGTCAAAATACAACTGGGCTCCAAAACTTAGTTCAGAATATTGTCTGCCTCAGGCAAAAGTCATTTTCTCATTGTAACACGAACAGACTTTCAATTAGTAATCATGAGGTTGCAAAAATCTCCGTTTTTCATTTTGAAATACTTTAAAATTGAGCACGAGTGCTAATATCCGTTAGCTACCACTTTATATGAAAGAGAGTGTCTTTCAGTTTTTTTTAGGATGTACCTAAGTTCTTCGTAATAAAGTAATCTTTTGAAGGAATAGACTTAACAAAACTTTATCTATATATATATATATATATATATATATATATATATTATATATATTTATGGAGGGCATTTTAGTTTATTTGACTTCTATTGACAGCATTATTAGAAAATTGATCACTCTTTGCCAGTGTCTATCTTTCAGTCAGCAATGAAACTGTTTCACAATTTTTTCAGATCAAGCTGAGTACTGATCCAGAATGTCCTCAGAACACACTGTATCGATTCTGAAGCCTCTCTGAAACGTTCTCAAAATTTGTCCAAGCCAGAGTAAACTCAAACTGCATATCTGAATCAGCTCTGCATTAAAATGAAAATCATCAATATTCTTCAACCTTGCAGAAATTCAAAAAAAATTGAAAACCCTTTTCAGCCGTTTTTATTTGATTTTGTAGCGTAATACCAAAAATTTTGGCCGATAAATAGCAGTCACGTTTTTGCTGATTTGTTCTGCAATATTAAAACAAATTAGTATTTAAATAAGTTCTTTTCTTTGTTTTAAACTAGATAATCCTTTTTTTTACTTTATATTTTTCGGCTAATTAATCTTCTAAGAAAATTACGTTTTTAAGAAGAAATAGGTTTCAACTATTTATATGGGAAGAGTGAACTTCTCTTATGAATCGCTATGCACTCAAATAAGTAACTCCGACCTATCACACTTGGCAAACTGATGCGACAAAAAGGGCGCATTCGGAAAATGATATGAAATTTCTATATAAATATTTTAAAAATTTTGTACGTCAATCAAAAGCAAATGGCGAAGACTGTTGCTTCAGCCATTTAAGAAAATGTATTTTTGAAAAAACTCAGTCCAACACAGAAACCAAAATGATGACTCTAACATTGATGACATTTTGATTACGTTTTTTTGTGCTTAGAAAATAAAATAAACACAAAAAAAATTATTTAATTAAATTGGAAAAAAATATTTACAACGAGTCAACTTCAAACAACTCTAGCTCTGTTTTTTGATATTGTGTTGAGCTGCATGTTTTACATTTCCCTAACGAAAATTACAAATATTGTGGTATGTTGTGCCTGGAACAACATTTTTTCTAACTCCGCCGCTAGTAGTTCAAGCCAAACATTTAAAAAATGAGGTGCCCTAAAGCCGCACACTGAACACAGGAAAATTTCCAAAAAGTTTAGTTTTAAATTGGCTCGACAACATTTCCAATTTTTTAATTAATTTCCTTAGTTTCTGCCATTATTATTTGAATTTATACTTTCTAACCTGAAGACAGAAGCCATTTCAACATACATTGGGCTTCAGAACTTAGTTATGAATATTGTCTGGCTCAGAAAAATCAGAGCCTCATTGTATCACGAACAGACTCTCAATCAGTAATCAGGAGTTTCCGAAAGTCTCCATGTTTCAGACGAGTGCTGATATCCATTAGCTACCATTTTAGAAGAAAGAGTGTCTTTTGATTTTTTTCGAGGATATGCCTCAATTTTTCGAAATAAAGTACTTTTTTGAAAGAATAGACTTGATAGACAATTTAAAAGGAATCGCAATTTGAAAATCAACAAACTATTGCATAGGTTATGAAGAAATTCAAAGGGTTGAAAGATACTGAAAACTTGTCCCCTAGTTTATATATAAAAAACTATACTAGCGTTCAAAAAGGATATTAAAACCTTATCAAGCTAATTGTCTAACTGTTCAATAGAAACATCTACAGTTGAAAAATTTAGCCAATGACATTCGTCATAATTGTATTAATGATTCAACAGAAAACTGATTGACTAGTATTGACTGCTAAAAACCTATCAGTCCCAATGATTACCAGTTTTTTTACCCACAGATCTGATAAACGGAATAACAAAAGACGTGGATTGTTGTTATAATTACCAAAGTTCTGGCGGTATAAAATTAATATTGGTCATATAAAGTATAGCTCTACCTCCCCCCCCCCTCTCTCTCTCTCTCTATCTATCTATATATATATATATATATATATATATATATATATATATATATCTCCCTCAATGTATGTATGTATGTATTGAGGGAGGGATCTATATTTGATATGACCTCTATTAACAGCATTCAGCCGGAACAAGTGTCAGGACAAAATACACAATGCCAAAAATAGTAATGTGCTAAAAAATCACCGATATCTTACCCTATTGTGAAAGTGATCAGAACAGTATTTAGCCTAACGTAATAACCGAGTTTTATTTGTGAGACTTTATCTTTTGGCTACACCTCGCGGGCCATGGCCGTTTCTCGGCGGTGCATGGTACTTAATATTAAACTATCTCAACCAAACATGTGATCGCCACGTTATCCGCTTAAGTATAATAATAATATACTTGTAACCCAAAATGACAAATTTTAATCGAGTTATTGAACAAAAATCGAAATTAGGGAATAATTTGGGTATTATTGCATTGGGTTTTTGGTACATTGGGTTTCTGGCATCGTGTAAATTGCTACTTATGTAAATTGTTACGTAACTCCGCAAGAAATCCTAAATCTAGACCTCGATCAGAGACTCCGGTTATGATGGAAATAATCCCCAATTTTGTCGATCATAACCTTTTACATAGGTAGAGTGGTATCAACCAGGAATATAAAAGCAGTTATTTTTCAAAACTACATCATAAGCGATAATTTGTCATTGGCGATCATTTGTCACTACATCATAAGCGATCATTTGTCAAAAACATGGATTTTATCCCAAATGTTTTATGACCCCTAAAAACAAACTATGAGTTATTATATAGTAAGTTATTAGGTTTAAAATATAGCGCGTGCGCTCGGGAGCGTAAAAGTTATTTGCCCACTAAGCTGGGCGGGGGGATAGATCCAAAAAATATGGTCACTTTAATCACTTGAGTGATTTTAAAATCACTAACGTGGGGGTGCGGATTTAAAATTGTGTCACATGTACCTGATTGCATAGCTTGCATGTGGTAGGATTGAACATTTGCCCAGTGAAATCCCCATTGCCACATGCTAGACAGAATCTCACCCCACACCACTTGCACTTGTGCGTCTAAAATATACAGATTAAAACTGAAAATACCAAAGAGTTAATTGTTTGATCTATTTGATAAAATGATGACTGTTTCATACTCCCAAGGGCTCCCAATGGGTCGAAATGTTTTCCAACAATCCGGATGCAAATTAATCGTTTAGAAATAATTTTCAAGGATCAAAGTTTTCTAAATAAACTTTCTGTATCGAGCTTATTTATATCTGTTAGTTTTCAGCAAAAGCTTAAGTTAGATCAAAACAATTTTTTTCAGAACTATCATAAAACAACAGAAATGACACATAGCATATTTAGTGTTAATTGCTAGTGCCGGTTCTCATCAAATTATGCAACCGATTGATTACATTTTGATGACGTTTTTTTGTTCTTAGAAAAAAAAAACACAAAAAAAGTAGTTCATTAAATTGGAAAGAAAATATTTACAACTCAACTTCAAACAACTCTAGCTCTCTTTTTTGATATTGTGTTGAGCTGCATATTTTACATTTCCTCAACGAAAAATACAAATATTGTGGTATATTCTGCCCAGAACATTATTATTTGGTTACTCAGCCGCTAGTAGTTCAAGCCAAACATTTAAAGTGAGGTGCCTAAAGACGCACACTGAACACAGGAAAATTTCCAAAGAGTTAGTTTTTTTTGGCTCCATAAAATTTCCAATTTTAAAGAATTTCCTTAGTTTCTGCCATTATTATTTGAATTTATACTTTTTAACCTGAAGGCAGAAGCCGTTTCAACTTACAATTGGGCTTCAGAACTTAGTAATGAATATTGTATGCCTCATAAAAGTCAGAGTCTCATTGTATCACGAACAGACTCTCAATCAGTAATCAGGAGTTTCCGAAAGTCTCCATGTTTCAGACGAGTGCTGATATTCACTAGTTACCATTTTAGATGAAAAAATGTCTTGGTTTTTTTTGAGGCTATATATATATATATATATATATATATATATATATACATATATATATATATATATATATATATATACATATATATATATATATGTATATATATTTATATATATATATATATATACATATATATATATATATATATATATATATATATATACATTTTTGTATGTTTATATTGAGGAAAGAATCTTTTTTTAATGAAACAAAACAATTTGACAATAACAATGCAAAATTTTTAACCCGTTTCCATTTGGTTTTGTGGCAAAGCACCAATAGTTTTAGCCAAAAAAAAGTAAAAAATTTTTTGTTGATTTGTTCTGCAATATCGAAGCAAATAATACTAGTTCTATGTGAATTTCGTGAAATCGAAAAATTTGATTATTTTGTTTTAACACTCTGGAGAAATAACTCTTTTGTGGAAATGTACCTTTTCTGTATAAAATTAATTACTTTTTCAAAAACATATTAGTTTCAACTATTTATATTGAAAGAATGAAGAAGTTCTCTTAAAAATAGCTATGCATTCAAATAAATAATTCAGACCTATTACATTTCGCAAACTTTGAGACAGTAAAATCAAACCTCAAAAAGGTCTCATACGAAAAAAATGGTATAAAAGTTCTTTATAAACAATTTAAAAAAAAATTGTACGTCAATCATATGTAAATGGCAAATATTGTTTCACCAGCCATTTAGGCAATTATGTTATCAACAAATCTAAGTCAAACACTAAAACTAAGTTCAGGAATATGACATTGATGACATTTTGTTGACGTTTTTTATTTGCTTAGAATTAAAAAACAAAAACCCAATTTGCTGAGTAATTAGAGAATTTTTTTTTTCAACTCCACATCAAACAATTCTAGCTGTCTTTTTTGATATTATGTTGAGCTGCATGATTTCCATTTCATCAATGAACTATTGTGTTACAATGAGCTCAAAATAACACAATTTATGAAGTTCTCCATGAAGGTAGAAGCCATGTCAAAATACAACTGGGCTCCAAAACTTAGTTCAGAATATTGTCTGTCTCAGGCAAAAGTCATTTTCTCATTGTAACACGAACAGACTTTCAATTAGTAATCATGAGTTTGAAAAAATCTCCATTTTTCATTTTGAAATACTTTAAAATTGAGCACGAGTGCTAATATCCATTAGCTACCACTTCATATGAAAGAGGGTGTCTTTCAATTTTTTTAGGATGTACCTAAGTACTTCGTAATAAAGTAATCTTTTGAAGGAATAGACTTAACAAAACTTCATATATATATATATATATTATATATATATATATATATATTTAAGGAGAGAATTTTAGTTTATTTGACCTCTATTGACAGCATTATTAGAAAATTGATCACTATTTGCCAGTGTCGAGCTTTTTGATATTGTGTTGAGCTGCATGTTTTAGATTTTCTTAACGAAAATTACAAATATTGTGGTATATTGTGCCCGGATCAACATTTTTCCTAACTCCGCCGCTAGTACTTCAAGCCAAACATTTAAAATGAGGTGCCTAAAGCCGCACACTGAACACAGGAAAATTTCCAAAAAGTTAGTTTTAAATTGGCTCGACAACATTTCCAATTTTTAATTAATTTCCTTAGTTTCTACCATTTTTATTTGAATTTATACTTTCTAACCTGAAGACAGAAGCCATTTCAACATACAATTGGGCTTCAGAACTTAGTTATGAATATTGTCTGGCTCAGAAAAATCAGAGCCTCATTGTATCACGAACAGACTCTCAATCAGTAATCAGGAGTTTCCGAAAGTCTCCATGTTTCAGACGAGTGCTGATATCCATTAGCTACCATTTTAGAAGAAAGAGTGTCGAAAGAGTATTGTAAGAATGAAGAAGTTCTCTTTAAAATAGCTATGCATTCAAATAAATAATTCAGACGTATTACATTTCGCAAATTTTGAGACAGACAAATTAAACCTCAAAAAGGTCTCATAGGAAAAAATGGTATAGAAGTTCTTTATAAAGAATTTTAAAAAAATATGTACTTCAATCATATGTAAATGGCAAAAATTGTTTCACCAGCCATTTAGGCAATTATGTTATCAACAAATCTAAGTCAAACACTAAAACTAAGTTCAGGAATATGACATTGATGACATTTTGTTGACGTTTTTTATTTGCTTAGAATAAAAAAAACAAAAGCCCAATTCGCTGAGTAATTGGAGAAATTTTTTTTCAACTCCACATCAAACAATTCTAGCTGTCTTTTTTGAATTTATGTTGAGCTGCGTGATTTCCATTTCATCAATGGAGTATTGTGTTACAATGAGCTCAAAATAACACAATTTAAGAAGTTCTCCAAGAAGGTAGAAGCCATGTCAAAATACAACTGGGCTCCAAAACTTAGTTCAGAATATTGTCTGCCTCAGGCAAAAGTCATTTTCTCATTGTAACACGAACAGACTTTCAATTAGTAATCATGAGATTGCAAAAATCTCCGTTTTTCATTTTGAAATACTTTAAAATTGAGCACGAGTGCTAATATCCGTTAGCTACCACTTTATATGAAAGAGAGTGTCTTTCAGTTTTTTTTAGGATGTACCTAAGTTCTTCGTAATAAAGTAATCTTTTGAAGGAATAGACTTAACAAAACTTTATCTATATATATATATATATATATATATATATATATATATATATATATATATTTAAGGAGGGCATTTTAGTTTATTTGACCTCTATTGACAGCATTATTAGAAAATTGATCACTCTTTGCCAGTGTCTATCTTTCAGTCAGCAATGAAACTGTTTCACAATTTTTTCAGATCAAGCTGAGTACTGATCCAGAATGTCCTCAGAACACACTGTATCGATTCTGAAGCCTCTCTGAAACGTTCTCAAAATTTGTCCAAGCCAGAGTAAACTCAAACTGCATATCTGAATCAGCTCTGCATTAAAATGAAAATCATCAATATTCTTCAACCTTGCAGAAATTCAAAAAAAATTGAAAACCCTTTTCAGCCGTTTTTATTTGATTTTGTAGCGTAATACCAAAAATTTTGGCCGATAAATAGCAGTCACGTTTTTGCTGATTTGTTCTGCAATATTAAAACAAATTAGTATTTAAATAAGTTCTTTTCTTTGTTTTAAACTAGATAATCCTTTTTTTTACTTTATATTTTTCGGCTAATTAATCTTCTAAGAAAATTACGTTTTTAAGAAGAAATAGGTTTCAACTATTTATATGGGAAGAGTGAACTTCTCTTATGAATCGCTATGCACTCAAATAAGTAACTCCGACCTATCACACTTGGCAAACTGATGCGACAAAAAGGGCGCATTCGGAAAATGATATGAAATTTCTATATAAATATTTTAAAAATTTTGTACGTCAATCAAAAGCAAATGGCGAAGACTGTTGCTTCAGCCATTTAAGAAAATGTATTTTTGAAAAAACTGTCCAACACAGAAGCCAAAATGATGACTCTAACAATGATGACATTTTGATTACGTTTTTTTGTGCTTAGAAAATAAAATAAACACAAAAAAAATTATTTAATTAAATTGGAAAAAAATATTTACAGCAAGTCAACTTCAAACAACTCTAGCTCTGTTTTTTGATATTTTGTTGAGCTGCATGTTTTACATTTCCCTAACGAAAATTACAAATATTGTGGTATGTTGTGCCTGGAACAACATTTTTTCTAACTCCGCCGCTAGTAGTTCAAGCCAAACATTTAAAATGAGGTGCCTAAAGCCGCACACTGAACACAGGAAAATTTCCAAAAAGTTAGTTTTAAATTGGCTCGACAACATTTCCAATTTTTAATTAATTTCCTTAGTTTCTGCCATTATTATTTGAATTTATACTTTCTAACCTGAAGACAGAAGCCATTTCAACATACAATTGGGCTTCAGAACTTAGTTATGAATATTGTCTGGCTCAGAAAAATCAGAGCCTCATTGTATCACGAACAGACTCTCAATCAGTAATCAGGAGTTTCCGAAAGTCTCCATGTTTCAGACGAGTGCTGATATCCATTAGCTACCATTTTAGAAGAAAGAGTGTCTTTTGATTTTTTTCGAGGATATGCCTCAATTTTTCGAAATAAAGTACTTTTTTGAAAGAATAGACTTAATAGACAATTTAAAAGGAATCGCAATTTGAAAATCAACAAACTATTGCATAGGTTATGAAGAAATTCAAAGGGTTGAAAGATACTGAAAACTTGTCCCCTAGTTTATATATAAAAAACTATACTAGCGTTCAAAAAGGATATTAAAACCTTATCAAGCTAATTGTCTAACTGTTCAATAGAAACATCTACAGTTGAAAAATTTAGCCAATGACATTCGTCATAATTGTATTAATGATTCAACAGAAAACTGGTTGACTAGTAGTGACTGCTAAAAAACCTATCAGTCCCAATGATTACCAGTTTTTTTACCCACAGATCTGATAAACGGTATAACAAAAGACGTGGATTGTTGTTATAATTACCAAAGTTCTGGCGGTATAAAATTAATATTGGTCATATAAAGTATAGCTCTACCTCCCCCCCTCTCTCTCTCTCTCTCTCTCTCTATATATATATATATATATATATATATATATATATATATATCTCCCTCAATGTATGTGTGTATGTATTGAGGGAGGGATCTATATTTGATATGACCTCTATTAACAGCATTCCGCCGGAACAAGTGTCAGGACAAAATACACAATGCCAAAATAGTAATGTGCTAAAAAATAACCGATATCTTACCCTATTGTGAAAGTGATCAGAACAGTATTTAGCCTAACGTAATAACCGAGTTTTATTTGTGAGACTTTATCATTTGGCTACACCTCGCGGGCCATGGCCGTTTCTCGGCGGTGCATGGTACTTAATATTAAACTATCTCAACCAAACATGTGATCGCCACGGTATCCGCTTAAGTATAATAATAATATACTTGTAACCCCAAATGACACATTTTAATCCAGTTATTGAACAAAAAATCGAAATAAGGGAATAAGTTGGGTATTATTGCGCAGGGTTTTTGGCACATTGGGTTTCTGGCATCATGTAAATTGTTATGTAACTCCGCAAGAAATCCTAAATCTAGACCTCGATCAGAGACTCCGGTTATGATGGAAATAATCTCCAATTTTGTCGATCGTAACCTTTTACATAGGTAGAGTGGTATCAACCAGGAATATAAAAGCAGTTATTTTTCAAAACTACATCATAAGCGATAATTTGTCATTGGCGATCATTTGTCACTACATCATAAGCGATCATTTGTCAAAAACATGGATTTTATCCCAAATGTTTTATGACCCCTAAAAACAAACTATGAGTTATTATATAGTACGTTATTAGGTTTAAAATATAGCACGTGCGCCTGGGAGCGTAAAAGTTATTTACCCACTAAGCTGGGCGGGGGGGATAGATCCAAAAAATATGGTCACTTTAATCACTTGAGTGATTTTAAAATCACTAATGTGGGTGGGTGGGGGTATGGATTTAAAATTGTGTCACATGTACTTGATTGCATAGCTTGCATGTGGTAGGGTTGAACATTTGCCCTGTGAAGTCCCCATTGCCACATGCTAGACAGAATCTCACCCCACACCACTTGCACTTGTGCGTCTAAAATATATAGATTAAAACCGAAAATACCAGAGTTAATTTGTTTGATCTATTTGATAAAATCATAACTGTTTCATACTCCCAAGGGCTCCCAATGGCTCGAAATGTTTTCCAACAACCCGGAGGCAAATTAATAGTTTACAAACAATTTTCAAGGACCAAAGTTTTCTATATAAACTTTCTATATCGAGCTTATCTATATCTGTTAGTTTTGAGCCATAGTTTCCCGCAAAAATCGCAACCAAAAGTTTTTTTCAGAATTCTCAGAAAAACAACACAAATGACACAGCAAATTTAGTGTTAATGGCTAGTTCCGGTTCTCATCAAGTTGTGCAAACGATTATCAAAAAAGAGCATTAGTTTTCAGCATATGCTTACGGAAACAAAATTTTATTACTGTGCTAGGGAGAAACAATTATTGTATTCTATCTAAATTAAGCC
>NW_027449316.1:0-17396 GCF_964194025.1 Convolutriloba macropyga
AGTTAGCTTGAGTTAGCTTGAGTTAGCTTTAGCTAGCTTGAGTTAGCTTGAGTTAGCTTGAGTTAGCTTGAGTTAGCTTGAATTAGCTTGAGTTAGCTTGAGTTAGCTTTAGCTAGCTTGGGTTAGCTTGAGCTAGCTTGAGTTAGCTCGGGTTAGCTTGAGTTAGCTTGAGTTAGCTTTAGCTAGCTTGAGTTAGCTTGAGTTAGCTTGAGTTAGCTTGAGTTAGCTTTAGCTAGCTTGAGTTAGCTTGAACTAGCTTGAGTTAGCTTGAGCTAGCTTGAGTTAGCTTGAGTTAGCTTGAGTTAGCTTTAGCTAGCTTGAGTTAGCTTGAACTAGCTTTAGTTAGCTTGAGTTAGCTTGAGTTAGCTTGAGTTAGCTTGAGTTAGCTTGTCTTAGCTTTAGCTAGCTTGAGTTAGCTTGAACTAGCTTTAGCTACCTTGAGTTAGCTTGAGTTAGCTCGGGTTAGCTTGAGTTAGCTTGAGTTAGCTTGAGTTAGCTTTAGCTAGCTTGAGTTAGCTTGAGTTAGCTTGAGTTAGCTTGAACTAGCTTGAGTTAGCTTGAGTTAGCTTGAGTTAGCTTGAGTTAGCTTGAGTTAGCTTGAGTTAGCTTGTCTTAGCTTTAGCTAGCTTGAGTTAGCTTGAACTAGCTTTAGCTACCTTGAGTTAGCTTGAGTTAGCTCGGGTTAGCTTGAGTTAGCTTGAGTTAGCTTGAGTTAGCTTTAGCTAGCTTGAGTTAGCTTGAGTTAGCTTGAGTTAGCTTGAGTTAGCTTGAATTAGCTTGAGTTAGCTTGAGTTAGCTTTAGCTAGCTTGGGTTAGCTTGAGCTAGCTTGAGTTAGCTCGGGTTAGCTTGAGTTAGCTTGAGTTAGCTTTAGCTAGCTTGAGTTAGCTTGAGTTAGCTTGAGTTAGCTTGAGTTAGCTTTAGCTAGCTTGAGTTAGCTTGAACTAGCTTGAGTTAGCTTGAGCTAGCTTGAGTTAGCTTGAGTTAGCTTGAGTTAGCTTTAGCTAGCTTGAGTTAGCTTGAACTAGCTTGAGTTAGCTTGAGTTAGCTTGAGTTAGCTTGTCTTAGCTTTAGCTAGCTTGAGCTAGCTTGAACTAGCTTTAGCTACCTTGAGTTAGCTTGAGTTAGCTCGGGTTAGCTTGAGTTAGCTTGAGTTAGCTTGAGTTAGCTTTAGCTAGCTTGAGTTAGCTTGAGTTAGCTTGAGTTAGCTTGAACTAGCTTGAGTTAGCTTGAGTTAGCTTGAGTTAGCTTGAGTTAGCTTGAGTTAGCTTGTCTTAGCTTTAGCTAGCTTGAGTTAGCTTGAACTAGCTTTAGCTACCTTGAGTTAGCTTGAGTTAGCTCGGGTTAGCTTGAGTTAGCTTGAGTTAGCTTGAGTTAGCTTTAGCTAGCTTGAGTTAGCTTGAGTTAGCTTGAGTTAGCTTGAGTTAGCTTGAATTAGCTTGAGTTAGCTTGAGTTAGCTTTAGCTAGCTTGGGTTAGCTTGAGCTAGCTTGAGTTAGCTCGGGTTAGCTTGAGTTAGCTTGAGTTAGCTTTAGCTAGCTTGAGTTAGCTTGAGTTAGCTTGAGTTAGCTTGAGTTAGCTTTAGCTAGCTTGAGTTAGCTTGAACTAGCTTGAGTTAGCTTGAGCTAGCTTGAGTTAGCTTGAGTTAGCTTGAGTTAGCTTTAGCTAGCTTGAGTTAGCTTGAACTAGCTTGAGTTAGCTTGAGCTAGCTTGAGTTAGCTTGAGTTAGCTTGAGTTAGCTTTAGCTAGCTTGAGTTAGCTTGAACTAGCTTGAGTTAGCTTGAGTTAGCTTGAGTTAGCTTGAGTTAGCTTGTCTTAGCTTTAGCTAGCTTGAGCTAGCTTGAACTAGCTTTAGCTACCTTGAGTTAGCTTGAGTTAGCTCGGGTTAGCTTGAGTTAGCTTGAGTTAGCTTGAGTTAGCTTGAGCTAGCTTGAGTTAGCTTGAGTTAGCTTGAGTTAGCTTTAGCTAGCTTGAGTTAGCTTGAACTAGCTTGAGTTAGCTTGAGCTAGCTTGAGTTAGCTTGAGTTAGCTTGAGTTAGCTTTAGCTAGCTTGAGTTAGCTTGAACTAGCTTGAGTTAGCTTGAGTTAGCTTGAGTTAGCTTGAGTTAGCTTGTCTTAGCTTTAGCTAGCTTGAGCTAGCTTGAACTAGCTTTAGCTACCTTGAGTTAGCTTGAGTTAGCTCGGGTTAGCTTGAGTTAGCTTGAGTTAGCTTGAGTTAGCTTTAGCTAGCTTGAGTTAGCTTGAGTTAGCTTGAGTTAGCTTGAACTAGCTTGAGTTAGCTTGAGTTAGCTTGAGTTAGCTTGAGTTAGCTTGAGTTAGCTTGAGTTAGCTTGTCTTAGCTTTAGCTAGCTTGAGTTAGCTTGAACTAGCTTTAGCTACCTTGAGTTAGCTTGAGTTAGCTCGGGTTAGCTTGAGTTAGCTTGAGTTAGCTTGAGTTAGCTTTAGCTAGCTTGAGTTAGCTTGAGTTAGCTTGAGTTAGCTTGAGTTAGCTTGAATTAGCTTGAGTTAGCTTGAGTTAGCTTTAGCTAGCTTGGGTTAGCTTGAGCTAGCTTGAGTTAGCTCGGGTTAGCTTGAGTTAGCTTGAGTTAGCTTTAGCTAGCTTGAGTTAGCTTGAGTTAGCTTGAGTTAGCTTGAGTTAGCTTTAGCTAGCTTGAGTTAGCTTGAACTAGCTTGAGTTAGCTTGAGCTAGCTTGAGTTAGCTTGAGTTAGCTTGAGTTAGCTTTAGCTAGCTTGAGTTAGCTTGAACTAGCTTTAGTTAGCTTGAGTTAGCTTGAGTTAGCTTGAGTTAGCTTGAGTTAGCTTGTCTTAGCTTTAGCTAGCTTGAGTTAGCTTGAACTAGCTTTAGCTACCTTGAGTTAGCTTGAGTTAGCTCGGGTTAGCTTGAGTTAGCTTGAGTTAGCTTGAGTTAGCTTTAGCTAGCTTGAGTTAGCTTGAGTTAGCTTGAGTTAGCTTGAGTTAGCTTGAGTTAGCTTGAGTTAGCTTGTCTTAGCTTTAGCTAGCTTGAGTTAGCTTGAACTAGCTTTAGCTACCTTGAGTTAGCTTGAGTTAGCTCGGGTTAGCTTGAGTTAGCTTGAGTTAGCTTGAGTTAGCTTTAGCTAGCTTGAGTTAGCTTGAGTTAGCTTGAGTTAGCTTGAGTTAGCTTGAATTAGCTTGAGTTAGCTTGAGTTAGCTTTAGCTAGCTTGGGTTAGCTTGAGCTAGCTTGAGTTAGCTCGGGTTAGCTTGAGTTAGCTTGAGTTAGCTTTAGCTAGCTTGAGTTAGCTTGAGTTAGCTTGAGTTAGCTTGAGTTAGCTTTAGCTAGCTTGAGTTAGCTTGAACTAGCTTGAGTTAGCTTGAGCTAGCTTGAGTTAGCTTGAGTTAGCTTGAGTTAGCTTTAGCTAGCTTGAGTTAGCTTGAACTAGCTTTAGTTAGCTTGAGTTAGCTTGAGTTAGCTTTAGCTAGCTTGGGTTAGCTTGAGCTAGCTTGAGTTAGCTCGGGTTAGCTTGAGTTAGCTTGAGTTAGCTTTAGCTAGCTTGAGTTAGCTTGAGTTAGCTTGAGTTAGCTTGAGTTAGCTTTAGCTAGCTTGAGTTAGCTTGAACTAGCTTGAGTTAGCTTGAGCTAGCTTGAGTTAGCTTGAGTTAGCTTGAGTTAGCTTTAGCTAGCTTGAGTTAGCTTGAACTAGCTTTAGTTAGCTTGAGTTAGCTTGAGTTAGCTTGAGTTAGCTTGAGTTAGCTTGTCTTAGCTTTAGCTAGCTTGAGTTAGCTTGAACTAGCTTTAGCTACCTTGAGTTAGCTTGAGTTAGCTCGGGTTAGCTTGAGTTAGCTTGAGTTAGCTTGAGTTAGCTTTAGCTAGCTTGAGTTAGCTTGAGTTAGCTTGAGTTAGCTTGAGTTAGCTTGAGTTAGCTTGAGTTAGCTTGTCTTAGCTTTAGCTAGCTTGAGTTAGCTTGAACTAGCTTTAGCTACCTTGAGTTAGCTTGAGTTAGCTCGGGTTAGCTTGAGTTAGCTTGAGTTAGCTTGAGTTAGCTTTAGCTAGCTTGAGTTAGCTTGAGTTAGCTTGAGTTAGCTTGAGTTAGCTTGAATTAGCTTGAGTTAGCTTGAGTTAGCTTTAGCTAGCTTGGGTTAGCTTGAGCTAGCTTGAGTTAGCTCGGGTTAGCTTGAGTTAGCTTGAGTTAGCTTTAGCTAGCTTGAGTTAGCTTGAGTTAGCTTGAGTTAGCTTGAGTTAGCTTTAGCTAGCTTGAGTTAGCTTGAACTAGCTTGAGTTAGCTTGAGCTAGCTTGAGTTAGCTTGAGTTAGCTTGAGTTAGCTTTAGCTAGCTTGAGTTAGCTTGAACTAGCTTGAGTTAGCTTGAGTTAGCTTGAGTTAGCTTGTCTTAGCTTTAGCTAGCTTGAGCTAGCTTGAACTAGCTTTAGCTACCTTGAGTTAGCTTGAGTTAGCTCGGGTTAGCTTGAGTTAGCTTGAGTTAGCTTGAGTTAGCTTTAGCTAGCTTGAGTTAGCTTGAGTTAGCTTGAGTTAGCTTGAACTAGCTTGAGTTAGCTTGAGTTAGCTTGAGTTAGCTTGAGTTAGCTTGAGTTAGCTTGTCTTAGCTTTAGCTAGCTTGAGTTAGCTTGAACTAGCTTTAGCTACCTTGAGTTAGCTTGAGTTAGCTCGGGTTAGCTTGAGTTAGCTTGAGTTAGCTTGAGTTAGCTTTAGCTAGCTTGAGTTAGCTTGAGTTAGCTTGAGTTAGCTTGAGTTAGCTTGAATTAGCTTGAGTTAGCTTGAGTTAGCTTTAGCTAGCTTGGGTTAGCTTGAGCTAGCTTGAGTTAGCTCGGGTTAGCTTGAGTTAGCTTGAGTTAGCTTTAGCTAGCTTGAGTTAGCTTGAGTTAGCTTGAGTTAGCTTGAGTTAGCTTTAGCTAGCTTGAGTTAGCTTGAACTAGCTTGAGTTAGCTTGAGCTAGCTTGAGTTAGCTTGAGTTAGCTTGAGTTAGCTTTAGCTAGCTTGAGTTAGCTTGAACTAGCTTGAGTTAGCTTGAGCTAGCTTGAGTTAGCTTGAGTTAGCTTGAGTTAGCTTTAGCTAGCTTGAGTTAGCTTGAACTAGCTTGAGTTAGCTTGAGTTAGCTTGAGTTAGCTTGAGTTAGCTTGTCTTAGCTTTAGCTAGCTTGAGCTAGCTTGAACTAGCTTTAGCTACCTTGAGTTAGCTTGAGTTAGCTCGGGTTAGCTTGAGTTAGCTTGAGTTAGCTTGAGTTAGCTTGAGCTAGCTTGAGTTAGCTTGAGTTAGCTTGAGTTAGCTTTAGCTAGCTTGAGTTAGCTTGAACTAGCTTGAGTTAGCTTGAGCTAGCTTGAGTTAGCTTGAGTTAGCTTGAGTTAGCTTTAGCTAGCTTGAGTTAGCTTGAACTAGCTTGAGTTAGCTTGAGTTAGCTTGAGTTAGCTTGAGTTAGCTTGTCTTAGCTTTAGCTAGCTTGAGCTAGCTTGAACTAGCTTTAGCTACCTTGAGTTAGCTTGAGTTAGCTCGGGTTAGCTTGAGTTAGCTTGAGTTAGCTTGAGTTAGCTTTAGCTAGCTTGAGTTAGCTTGAGTTAGCTTGAGTTAGCTTGAACTAGCTTGAGTTAGCTTGAGTTAGCTTGAGTTAGCTTGAGTTAGCTTGAGTTAGCTTGAGTTAGCTTGTCTTAGCTTTAGCTAGCTTGAGTTAGCTTGAACTAGCTTTAGCTACCTTGAGTTAGCTTGAGTTAGCTCGGGTTAGCTTGAGTTAGCTTGAGTTAGCTTGAGTTAGCTTTAGCTAGCTTGAGTTAGCTTGAGTTAGCTTGAGTTAGCTTGAGTTAGCTTGAATTAGCTTGAGTTAGCTTGAGTTAGCTTTAGCTAGCTTGGGTTAGCTTGAGCTAGCTTGAGTTAGCTCGGGTTAGCTTGAGTTAGCTTGAGTTAGCTTTAGCTAGCTTGAGTTAGCTTGAGTTAGCTTGAGTTAGCTTGAGTTAGCTTTAGCTAGCTTGAGTTAGCTTGAACTAGCTTGAGTTAGCTTGAGCTAGCTTGAGTTAGCTTGAGTTAGCTTGAGTTAGCTTTAGCTAGCTTGAGTTAGCTTGAACTAGCTTTAGTTAGCTTGAGTTAGCTTGAGTTAGCTTGAGTTAGCTTGAGTTAGCTTGTCTTAGCTTTAGCTAGCTTGAGTTAGCTTGAACTAGCTTTAGCTACCTTGAGTTAGCTTGAGTTAGCTCGGGTTAGCTTGAGTTAGCTTGAGTTAGCTTGAGTTAGCTTTAGCTAGCTTGAGTTAGCTTGAGTTAGCTTGAGTTAGCTTGAGTTAGCTTGAGTTAGCTTGAGTTAGCTTGTCTTAGCTTTAGCTAGCTTGAGTTAGCTTGAACTAGCTTTAGCTACCTTGAGTTAGCTTGAGTTAGCTCGGGTTAGCTTGAGTTAGCTTGAGTTAGCTTGAGTTAGCTTTAGCTAGCTTGAGTTAGCTTGAGTTAGCTTGAGTTAGCTTGAGTTAGCTTGAATTAGCTTGAGTTAGCTTGAGTTAGCTTTAGCTAGCTTGGGTTAGCTTGAGCTAGCTTGAGTTAGCTCGGGTTAGCTTGAGTTAGCTTGAGTTAGCTTTAGCTAGCTTGAGTTAGCTTGAGTTAGCTTGAGTTAGCTTGAGTTAGCTTTAGCTAGCTTGAGTTAGCTTGAACTAGCTTGAGTTAGCTTGAGCTAGCTTGAGTTAGCTTGAGTTAGCTTGAGTTAGCTTTAGCTAGCTTGAGTTAGCTTGAACTAGCTTGAGTTAGCTTGAGTTAGCTTGAGTTAGCTTGAGTTAGCTTGAGTTAGCTTGTCTTAGCTTTAGCTAGCTTGAGTTAGCTTGAACTAGCTTTAGCTACCTTGAGTTAGCTTGAGTTAGCTCGGGTTAGCTTGAGTTAGCTTGAGTTAGCTTGAGTTAGCTTTAGCTAGCTTGAGTTAGCTTGAGTTAGCTTGAGTTAGCTTGAACTAGCTTGAGTTAGCTTGAGTTAGCTTGAGTTAGCTTGAGTTAGCTTGAGTTAGCTTGTCTTAGCTTTAGCTAGCTTGAGTTAGCTTGAACTAGCTTTAGCTACCTTCAGTTAGCTTGAGTTAGCTCGGGTTAGCTTGAGTTAGCTTGAGTTAGCTTGAGTTAGCTTTAGCTAGCTTGAGTTAGCTTGAGTTAGCTTGAGTTAGCTTGAGTTAGCTTGAATTAGCTTGAGTTAGCTTGAGTTAGCTTTAGCTAGCTTGGGTTAGCTTGAGCTAGCTTGAGTTAGCTCGGGTTAGCTTGAGTTAGCTTGAGTTAGCTTTAGCTAGCTTGAGTTAGCTTGAGTTAGCTTGAGTTAGCTTGAGTTAGCTTTAGCTAGCTTGAGTTAGCTTGAGCTAGCTGAGTTAGCTTGAGTTAGCTAGCTTGAGCTTGAGCTAGCTAGCTAGCTTGAGCTTGAGCTAGCTAGCTCGCTTGAGCTTGAGCTTGAGCTAGCTAGCTTGAGCTTGAGCTAGCTAGCTAGCTTGAGCTTGAGCTTGAGCTAGCTGGCTTGAGCTTGAGCTAGCTAGCTTGAGCTTGAGCTAGCTAGCTAGCTAGCTTGAGCTTGAGCTTGAGCTAGCTAGCTAGCTTGAGCTAGCTATCTAGCTTGAGCTTGAGCTAGCTAGCTAGCTTGAGCTTGAGCTTGAGCTTGAGCTAGCTGGCTTGAGCTTGAGCTAGCTAGCTTGAGCTTGAGCTAGCTAGCTAGCTTGAGCTTGAGCTTGAGCTAGCTGGCTTGAGCTTGAGCTAGCTAGCTTGAGCTTGAGCTAGCTAGCTAGCTTGAGCTTGAGCTTGAGCTAGCTAGCTAGCTAGCTTGAGCTTGAGCTTGAGCTTGAGCTAGCTAGCTTGAGCTTGAGCTAGCTAGCTAGCTTGAGCTTGAGCTTGAGCTAGCTAGCTTGAGCTTGAGCTTGAGCTAGCTAGCTTGAGCTTGAGCTTGAGCTAGCTAGCTTGAGCTTGAGCTTGAGCTAGCTAGCTTGAGCTTGAGCTTGAGCTAGCTAGCTAGCTAGCTTGAGCTTGAGCTAGCTAGCTTGAGCTTGAGCTAGCTAGCTAGCTTGAGATTGAGCTTGAGCTAGCTGGCTTGAGCTTGAGCTAGCTAGCTTGAGCTTGAGCTAGCTAGCTTGAGCTTGAGCTAGCTAGCTAGCTTGAACTTGAGCTAGCTAGCTAGCTTGAGCTTGAGCTTGAGCTAGCTAGCTAGCTTGAGCTTGAGCTTGAGCTAGCTGGCTTGAGCTTGAGCTAGCTAGCTTGAGCTTGAGCTAGCTAGCTTGAGCTTGAGCTAGCTAGCTAGCTTGAACTTGAGCTAGCTAGCTAGCTTGAGCTTGAGCTAGCTAGCTAGCTTGAGCTTGAGCTAGCTAGCTAGCTTGAGCTTGAGCTTGAGCTAGCTAGCTTGAGCTTGAGCTTGAGCTAGCTAGCTAGCTTGAGCTTGAGCTAGCTAGCTTGAGCTTGAGCTAGCTAGCTTGAGCTTGAGCTAGCTAGCTAGCTTGAGCTTGAGCTAGCTAGCTAGCTTGAACTTGAGCTAGCTAGCTAGCTTGAGCTTGAGCTAGCTAGCTAGCTTGAGCTAGCTAGCTAGCTTGAGCTTGAGCTTGAGCTAGCTAGCTTGAGCTTG
The DNA here is from genome assembly GCF_964194025.1 of Convolutriloba macropyga. Classification (NCBI taxonomy): domain Eukaryota; kingdom Metazoa; phylum Xenacoelomorpha; order Acoela; family Convolutidae; genus Convolutriloba; species Convolutriloba macropyga. Next base: position 8,514 of record NW_027449316.1, read on the forward strand.
AGCTAGCTAGCTAGCTTGAGCTTGAGCTAGCTAGCTAGCTTGAGCTTGAGCTAGCTAGCTAGCTTGAGCTTGAGCTTGAGCTAGCTAGCTAGCTTGAGCTTGAGCTTGAGCTAGCTAGCTAGCTTGAGCTTGAGCTAGCTAGCTTGAGCTTGAGCTAGCTAGCTTGAGCTTGAGCTAGCTAGCAAGCTTGTGCTTGAGCTAGCTAGCTAGCTTGAGCTTGAGCTTGAGCTAGCTAGCTTGAGCTTGAGCTAGCTAGCTTGAGCTTGAGCTAGCTAGCTTGAGCTTGAGCTAGCTAGCAAGCTTGTGCTTGAGCTAGCTAGCTAGCTTGAGCTTGAGCTTGAGCTAGCTGGCTTGAGCTTGAGCTAGCTAGCTTGAGCTTGAGCTAGCTAGCTTGAGCTTGACCTAGCTAGCTAGCTTGAACTTGAGCTAGCTAGCTAGCTTGAGCTTGAGCTAGCTAGCTAGCTTGAGCTTGAGCTAGCTAGCTAGCTTGAGCTTGAGCTTGAGCTAGCTAGCTTGAGCTTGAGCTTGAGCTAGCTAGCTAGCTTGAGCTTGAGCTAGCTAGCTTGAGCTTGAGCTAGCTAGCTTGAGCTTGAGCTAGCTAGCTAGCTTGAGCTTGAGCTAGCTAGCTAGCTTGAACTTGAGCTAGCTAGCTAGCTTGAGTTTGAGCTAGCTAGCTTGAGCTTGAGCTAGCTAGCTTGAGCTTGAGCTAGCTAGCTAGCTTGAACTTGAGCTAGCTAGCTAGCTTGAGCTTGAGCTAGCTAGCTAGCTTGAGCTTGAGCTAGCTAGCTAGCTTGAGCTTGAGCTTGAGCTAGCTAGCTTGAGCTTGAGCTTGAGCTAGCTAGCTAGCTTGAGCTTGAGCTAGCTAGCTTGAGCTTGAGCTAGCTAGCTTGAGCTTGAGCTAGCTAGCTAGCTTGAGCTTGAGCTAGCTAGCTAGCTTGAACTTGAGCTAGCTAGCTAGCTTGAGCTTGAGCTAGCTAGCTTGAGCTTGAGCTAGCTAGCTAGCTTGAGCTTGAGCTTGAGCTAGCTAGCTAGCTAGCTTGAGCTTGAGCTTGAGCTTGAGCTAGCTAGCTTGAGCTTGAGCTAGCTAGCTAGCTTGAGCTTGGGCTTGAGCTAGCTAGCTTGAGCTTGAGCTTGAGCTAGCTAGCTTGAGCTTGAGCTTGAGCTAGCTAGCTTGAGCTTGAGCTTGAGCTAGCTAGCTTGAGCTTGAGCTTGAGCTAGCTAGCTAGCTAGCTTGAGCTTGAGCTAGCTAGCTTGAGCTTGAGCTAGCTAGCTAGCTTGAGCTTGAGCTTGAGCTAGCTGGCTTGAGCTTGAGCTAGCTAGCTTGAGCTTGAGCTAGCTAGCTTGAGCTTGAGCTAGCTAGCTAGCTTGAACTTGAGCTAGCTAGCTAGCTTGAGCTTGAGCTTGAGCTTGAGCTAGCTAGCTAGCTTGAGCTTGAGCTTGAGCTAGCTGGCTTGAGCTTGAGCTAGCTAGCTTGAGCTTGAGCTAGCTAGCTTGAGCTTGAGCTAGCTAGCTAGCTTGAACTTGAGCTAGCTAGCTAGCTTGAGCTTGAGCTAGCTAGCTAGCTTGAGCTTGAGCTAGCTAGCTAGCTTGAGCTTGAGCTTGAGCTAGCTAGCTTGAGCTTGAGCTTGAGCTAGCTAGCTAGCTTGAGCTTGAGCTAGCTAGCTTGAGCTTGAGCTAGATAGCTTGAGCTTGAGCTAGCTAGCTAGCTTGAGCTTGAGCTAGCTAGCTAGCTTGAACTTGAGCTAGCTAGCTAGCTTGAGCTTGAGCTAGCTAGCTAGCTTGAGCTAGCTAGCTAGCTTGAGCTTGAGCTTGAGCTAGCTAGCTTGAGCTTGAGCTAGCTAGCTAGCTTGAGCTTGAGCTAGCTAGCTAGCTTGAGCTTGAGCTAGCTAGCTAGCTTGAGCTTGAGCTTGAGCTAGCTAGCTTGAGCTTGAGCTTGAGCTAGCTAGCTAGCTTGAGCTTGAGCTAGCTAGCTTGAGCTTGAGCTAGCTAGCTTGAGCTTGAGCTAGCTAGCAAGCTTGTGCTTGAGCTAGCTAGCTAGCTTGAGCTTGAGCTTGAGCTAGCTAGCTTGAGCTTGAGCTAGCTAGCTTGAGCTTGAGCTAGCTAGCTTGAGCTTGAGCTAGCTAGCAAGCTTGTGCTTGAGCTAGCTAGCTAGCTTGAGCTTGAGCTTGAGCTAGCTGGCTTGAGCTTGAGCTAGCTAGCTTGAGCTTGAGCTAGCTAGCTTGAGCTTGAGCTAGCTAGCTAGCTTGAACTTGAGCTAGCTAGCTAGCTTGAGCTTGAGCTAGCTAGCTAGCTTGAGCTTGAGCTAGCTAGCTAGCTTGAGCTTGAGCTTGAGCTAGCTAGCTTGAGCTTGAGCTTGAGCTAGCTAGCTAGCTTGAGCTTGAGCTAGCTAGCTTGAGCTTGAGCTAGCTAGCTTGAGCTTGAGCTAGCTAGCTAGCTTGAGCTTGAGCTAGCTAGCTAGCTTGAACTTGAGCTAGCTAGCTAGCTTGAGTTTGAGCTAGCTAGCTTGAGCTTGAGCTAGCTAGCTTGAGCTTGAGCTAGCTAGCTAGCTTGAACTTGAGCTAGCTAGCTAGCTTGAGCTTGAGCTAGCTAGCTAGCTTGAGCTTGAGCTAGCTAGCTAGCTTGAGCTTGAGCTTGAGCTAGCTAGCTTGAGCTTGAGCTTGAGCTAGCTAGCTAGCTTGAGCTTGAGCTAGCTAGCTTGAGCTTGAGCTAGCTAGCTTGAGCTTGAGCTAGCTAGCTAGCTTGAGCTTGAGCTAGCTAGCTAGCTTGAACTTGAGCTAGCTAGCTAGCTTGAGCTTGAGCTAGCTAGCTAGCTTGAGCTAGCTAGCTAGCTTGAGCTTGAGCTTGAGCTTGAGCTAGCTAGCTTGAGCTTGAGCTAGCTAGCTAGCTTGAGCTTGAGCTAGCTAGCTAGCTTGAGCTTGAGCTAGCTAGCTAGCTTGAGCTTGAGCTTGAGCTAGCTAGCTTGAGCTTGAGCTAGCTAGCTAGCTTGAGCTTGAGCTAGCTAGCTAGCTTGAGCTTGAGCTTGAGCTAGCTAGCTTGAGCTTGAGCTTGAGCTAGCTAGCTAGCTTGAGCTTGAGCTAGCTAGCTTGAGCTTGAGCTAGCTAGCTTGAGCTTGAGCTAGCTAGCTAGCTTGTGCTTGAGCTAGCTAGCTAGCTTGAGCTTGAGCTTGAGCTAGCTGGCTTGAGCTTGAGCTAGCTAGCTTGAGCTTGAGCTAGCTAGCTTGAGCTTGAGCTAGCTAGCTAGCTTGAACTTGAGCTAGCTAGCTAGCTTGAGCTTGAGCTAGCTAGCTAGCTTGAGCTTGAGCTAGCTAGCTAGCTTGAGCTTGAGCTTGAGCTAGCTAGCTTGAGCTTGAGCTTGAGCTAGCTAGCTAGCTTGAGCTTGAGCTAGCTAGCTTGAGCTTGAGCTAGCTAGCTTGAGCTTGAGCTAGCTAGCTAGCTTGAGCTTGAGCTAGCTAGCTAGCTTGAACTTGAGCTAGCTAGCTAGCTTGAGCTTGAGCTAGCTAGCTAGCTTGAGCTAGCTAGCTAGCTTGAGCTTGAGCTTGAGCTAGCTAGCTTGAGCTTGAGCTAGCTAGCTAGCTTGAGCTTGAGCTAGCTAGCTAGCTTGAGCTTGAGCCAGCTAGCTAGCTTGAGCTTGAGCTTGAGCTAGCTAGCTTGAGCTTGAGCTTGAGCTAGCTAGCTAGCTTGAGCTTGAGCTAGCTAGCTTGAGCTTGAGCTAGCTAGCTTGAGCTTGAGCTAGCTAGCAAGCTTGTGCTTGAGCTAGCTAGCTAGCTTGAGCTTGAGCTTGAGCTAGCTAGCTTGAGCTTGAGCTAGCTAGCTTGAGCTTGAGCTAGCTAGCTTGAGCTTGAGCTAGCTAGCAAGCTTGTGCTTGAGCTAGCTAGCTAGCTTGAGCTTGAGCTTGAGCTAGCTGGCTTGAGCTTGAGCTAGCTAGCTTGAGCTTGAGCTAGCTAGCTTGAGCTTGAGCTAGCTAGCTAGCTTGAACTTGAGCTAGCTAGCTAGCTTGAGCTTGAGCTAGCTAGCTAGCTTGAGCTTGAGCTAGCTAGCTAGCTTGAGCTTGAGCTTGAGCTAGCTAGCTTGAGCTTGAGCTTGAGCTAGCTAGCTAGCTGGAGCTTGAGCTAGCTAGCTTGAGCTTGAGCTAGCTAGCTTGAGCTTGAGCTAGCTAGCTAGCTTGAGCTTGAGCTAGCTAGCTAGCTTGAACTTGAGCTAGCTAGCTAGCTTGAGTTTGAGCTAGCTAGCTTGAGCTTGAGCTAGCTAGCTTGAGCTTGAGCTAGCTAGCTAGCTTGAACTTGAGCTAGCTAGCTAGCTTGAGCTTGAGCTAGCTAGCTAGCTTGAGCTTGAGCTAGCTAGCTAGCTTGAGCTTGAGCTTGAGCTAGCTAGCTTGAGCTTGAGCTTGAGCTAGCTAGCTAGCTTGAGCTTGAGCTAGCTAGCTTGAGCTTGAGCTAGCTAGCTTGAGCTTGAGCTAGCTAGCTAGCTTGAGCTTGAGCTAGCTAGCTAGCTTGAACTTGAGCTAGCTAGCTAGCTTGAGCTTGAGCTAGCTAGCTAGCTTGAGCTAGCTAGCTAGCTTGAGCTTGAGCTTGAGCTTGAGCTAGCTAGCTTGAGCTTGAGCTAGCTAGCTAGCTTGAGCTTGAGCTAGCTAGCCAGCTTGAGCTTGAGCTAGCTAGCTAGCTTGAGCTTGAGCTTGAGCTAGCTAGCTTGAGCTTGAGCTTGAGCTAGCTAGCTAGCTTGAGCTTGAGCTAGCTAGCTAGCTTGAGCTTGAGCTTGAGCTAGCTAGCTTGAGCTTGAGCTTGAGCTAGCTAGCTAGCTTGAGCTTGAGCTAGCTAGCTTGAGCTTGAGCTAGCTAGCTTGAGATTGAGCTAGCTAGCTAGCTTGTGCTTGAGCTAGCTAGCTAGCTTGAGCTTGAGCTTGAGCTAGCTGGCTTGAGCTTGAGCTAGCTAGCTTGAGCTTGAGCTAGCTAGCTTGAGCTTGAGCTAGCTAGCTAGCTTGAACTTGAGCTAGCTAGCTAGCTTGAGCTTGAGCTTGAGCTAGCTAGCTAGCTTGAGCTTGAGCTAGCTAGCTAGCTTGAGCTTGAGCTTGAGCTAGCTAGCTTGAGCTTGAGCTTGAGCTAGCTAGCTAGCTTGAGCTTGAGCTAGCTAGCTTGAGCTTGAGCTAGCTAGCTTGAGCTTGAGCTAGCTAGCTAGCTTGAGCTTGAGCTAGCTAGCTAGCTTGAACTTGAGCTAGCTAGCTAGCTTGAGCTTGAGCTAGCTAGCTAGCTTGAGCTAGCTAGCTAGCTTGAGCTTGAGCTTGAGCTTGAGCTAGCTAGCTTGAGCTTGAGCTAGCTAGCTAGCTTGAGCTTGAGCTAGCTAGCTAGCTTGAGCTTGAGCTAGCTAGCTAGCTTGAGCTTGAGCTTGAGCTAGCTAGCTTGAGCTTGAGCTTGAGCTAGCTAGCTAGCTTGAGCTTGAGCTAGCTAGCTTGAGCTTGAGCTAGCTAGCTTGAGCTTGAGCTAGCTAGCTAGCTTGAGCTTGAGCTAGCTAGCTAGCTTGAGCTTGAGCTAGCTGGCTTGAGCTTGAGCTAGATAGCTTGAGCTTGAGCTAGCTAGCTAGCTTGAGCTAGCTAGCTAGAGCTCGACCTATGAAAAGCTGCGCAAACACTTATTCTATAATAATTGCGAAAATTAAAAATTTCACAAGTGAAAAGCTGCATAAACAGTAATTCTATGTGTGGGGCATTATTAGGGGGAGGTGTCTTGTCAAAATATGGCTGGACTAAAGACCTCAACCCAGATAGGGTGGAAGGCCCTATGATCGGTCTGTTACTAATCGGTGACCGATAAAGACCTGACCAAGGCCTGTAGTAAGCTTGGTTAGGCATTACAGGAGATAACACTAAGACCGAGGGGTCTTAGAGAGCCCTCTAGCGGGGCGAATAGAGCTAGATCGAGCCTTGGGAAAGCTAGATCGAGCAGGACTGAAGCTAAAGGATAGACCGAGAGGTCTGTCTGGTCCTCCTAGAGAGGCCAAGAGAAAGTACGAGAAGCCAACTAAAGCTTGATCGGGCCTTCAGCAAGCACGACCGAGCTGTACCGGAGCTAACACTAAGACCGAGGGGTCTTAGAGAGCCCTCTAGCGGGGCGAATAGAGCTAGATCGAGCCTTGGGAAAGCTAGATCGAGCAGGACTGAAGCTAAACGATAGACCGAGAGGTCTGTCTGGTCCTCCTAGAGAGGCCAAGAGAAAAAACGAGAAGCTAACTAAAGCTTGATCGGGCCTTCAGCAAGCACGACCGAGCTGTACCGGAGCTAACACTAAGACCGAGGGGTCTTAGAGAGCCCTCTAGCGGGGCGAATAGAGCTTGATCAAGCCTTGGGCAAGCTAGATCGAGCAGGACTGAAGCTAAGCAAGAGACCGAGAGGTCTGTCTGGTCCTCCTAGAGAGGCCAAGAGAAAGTACGAGAAGCCAACTAAAGCTTGATCGGGCCTTCAGCAAGCACGACCGAGCTGTACCGGAGCTAACACTAAGACCGAGGGGTCTTAGAGAGCCCTCTAGCGGGGCGAATAGAGCTAGATCGAGCCTTGGGAAAGCTAGATCGAGCAGGACTGAAGCTAAACGATAGACCGAGAGGTCTGTCTGGTCCTCCTAGAGAGGCCAAGAGAAAGTACGAGAAGCTAACTAAAGCTTGATCGCGCCTTCAGCAAGCACGATTGAGCAAGACCGGAGCTAACACTAAGACCGAAGTGTCTTAGAGAGCCCTCTGGTGGGGCGAATAGAGCTAGATCGAGCCTTGGGAAAGCTAGATCGAGTAAGATTGAAGCTGAAAGAGTGTCAGAGGAGCAAATGAACCTCCAAAAAGTGAAAATCAAATTTTAGAAAAAACACAAGTTAAATACTGCATGGACAGTATTTCTATGTGTGGGGCATTATTAGGGGGAGGTGTCTTGTCAAAATATGGCTGGACTAAAGACCTCAACCCGGATAGGGTGGAAGGCCCCATGATCGGTCTGTTACTAATCGGTGACCGATAAAGACCTGACCAAGGCCTGTAGTAAGCTTGGTTAGGCATTACAGGAGTTAACACTAAGACCGAGGGGTCTTAGAGAGCCCTCTAGCGGGGCGAATAGAGCTAGATCGAGCCTTGGGAAAGCTAGATCGAGCAGGACTGAAGCTAAGCAAGAGACCGAAAGGTCTGTCTGGTCCTCCTAGAGAGGCCAAGAGAAAGTACGAGAAGCTAACTAAAGCTTGATCAGGCCTTCAGCAAGCACGACCGAGCTGTACCGGAGCTAACACTAAGACCGAGGGGTCTTAGAGAGCCCTCTAGCAGGGCGAATAGATCTAGATCGAGCCTTGGGAAAGCTAGATCGAGCAGGACTGAAGCTAAACGATAGACCGAGAGGTCTGTCTGGTCCTCCTAGAGAGGCCAAGAGAAAGTACGAGAAGCTAACTAAAGCTTGATCGGGCCTTCAGCAAGCACGACCGAGCTGTACCGGAGCTAACACTAAGACCGAGGGGTCTTAGAGAGCCCTCTAGCAGGGCGAATAGAGCTAGATCGAGCCTTGGGAAAGCTAGATCAAGCAGGACTGAAGCTAAACGATAGACCGAGAGGTCTGTCTGGTCCTCCTATAGAGGCCAAGAGAAAGTACGAGAATCTAACTAAAGCTTGATCGGGCCTTCAGCAAGCACGACCGAGCTGTACCGGAGCTAACACTAAGACCGAGGGGTCTTAGAGAGCCCTCTAGCAGGGCGAATAGAGCTAGATCGAGCCTTGGGAAAGCTAGATCGAGCAGGACTGAAGCTAAACGATAGACCGAGAGGTCTGTCTGGTCCTCCTAGAGAGGCCAAGAGGAAGTACGAGAAGCTAACTAAAGCTTGATCGCGCCTTCAGCAAGCACGATTGAGCAAGACCGGAGCTAACACTAAGACCGAAGTGTCTTAGAGAGCCCTCTAGTGGGGCGAATAGAGCTAGATCGAGCCTTGGGAAAGCTAGATCGAGTAAGATTGAAGCTGAAAGAGTGTCAGAGGAGCAAATGAACCTCCAAAAAGTGAAAATCAAATTTTAGAAAAAAAACACAAGTTAAATACTGCATGGACAGTAATTCTATGTGTGGGGCATTATTAGGGAGAGGTGTCTTGTCAAAATATGGCTGGACTAAAGACCTCAACCCGGATAGGGTGGAAGGCCCTATGATTGGTCTGTTACTAATCGGTGACCGATAAAGACCTGACCAAGGCCTGTAGTAAGCTTGGTTAGGCATTACAGAAGATAACACTAAGACCGAGGGGTCTTAGAGAGCCCTCTAGCGGGGCGAATAGAGCTTGATCAAGCCTTGGGCAAGCTAGATCGAGCAGGACTGAAGCTAAACGATAGACCGAGAGGTCTGTCTGGTCCTCCTAGAGAGGCCAAGAGAAAGTACGAGAATCTAACTAAAGCTGGGTCGGGCCTTCAGCAAGCACGACCGAGCAGTACCGGAGCTAACACTAAGACCGAGGGGTCTTAGAGAGCCCTCTAGTGGGGCGAATAGAGCTAGATCGAGCCTTGGGAAAGCTAGATCGAGCAGGACTGAAGCTAAACGATAAACCGAAAGGTCTGACGGGTCCTCATAAGAGGCATGGAGAAAGATCTGATACTAAAGTACCTCTCGGAAGTAATAAAATATGCCTGATGAAGCCGGGTATGATGTTTGTTGTTTGATGGCATTCATCGATTAGGTCTGGTGGATTCCCCATTACTCCGAGTGGTACTAGTAGAGGCTCCTACAGGGGTGAGCAAAGCGAGATCAAGCCTTAGGCAAGCTAGATCGAGCAGAACTGAAGCTGAAAAGCAAAATAAATGACAGGTCTGTCCAAATCAATAAACTTGAAATCCAGTGTGGTCACCACGGGTCACGAGGTGAATTCCTAGCGATTGTCTGCTGAACGTAT
>NW_027449317.1:0-2500 GCF_964194025.1 Convolutriloba macropyga
TAAAGCTAAGACAAGCTAACTCAAGCTAACTCAAGCTAACTCAAGCTAGTTCAAGCTAACTCAAGCTAGCTAAAGCTAACTCAAGCTAACTCAAGCTAACTCAAGCTAGCTCAAGCTAACTCAAGCTAGTTCAAGCTAACTCAAGCTAGCTAAAGCTAACTCAAGCTAACTCAAGCTAACTCAAGCTAACTCAAGCTAGCTAAAGCTAACTCAAGCTAACTCAAGCTAACCCGAGCTAACTCAAGCTAGCTCAAGCTAACCCAAGCTAGCTAAAGCTAACTCAAGCTAACTCAAGCTAATTCAAGCTAACTCAAGCTAACTCAAGCTAACTCAAGCTAACTCAAGCTAGCTAAAGCTAACTCAAGCTAACTCAAGCTAACTCAAGCTAACCCGAGCTAACTCAAGCTAACTCAAGGTAGCTAAAGCTAGTTCAAGCTAACTCAAGCTAGCTAAAGCTAAGACAAGCTAACTCAAGCTAACTCAAGCTAACTCAAGCTAACTCAAGCTAACTCAAGCTAGTTCAAGCTAACTCAAGCTAACTCAAGCTAACTCAAGCTAGCTAAAGCTAACTCAAGCTAACTCAAGCTAACTCAAGCTAACCCGAGCTAACTCAAGCTAACTCAAGGTAGCTAAAGCTAGTTCAAGCTAGCTCAAGCTAGCTAAAGCTAAGACAAGCTAACTCAAGCTAACTCAAGCTAACTCAAGCTAGTTCAAGCTAACTCAAGCTAGCTAAAGCTAACTCAAGCTAACTCAAGCTAACTCAAGCTAGCTCAAGCTAACTCAAGCTAGTTCAAGCTAACTCAAGCTAGCTAAAGCTAACTCAAGCTAACTCAAGCTAACTCAAGCTAACTCAAGCTAGCTAAAGCTAACTCAAGCTAACTCAAGCTAACCCGAGCTAACTCAAGCTAGCTCAAGCTAACCCAAGCTAGCTAAAGCTAACTCAAGCTAACTCAAGCTAATTCAAGCTAACTCAAGCTAACTCAAGCTAACTCAAGCTAACTCAAGCTAGCTAAAGCTAACTCAAGCTAACTCAAGCTAACTCAAGCTAACCCGAGCTAACTCAAGCTAACTCAAGGTAGCTAAAGCTAGTTCAAGCTAACTCAAGCTAGCTAAAGCTAAGACAAGCTAACTCAAGCTAACTCAAGCTAACTCAAGCTAACTCAAGCTAACTCAAGCTAACTCAAGCTAGTTCAAGCTAACTCAAGCTAACTCAAGCTAACTCAAGCTAGCTAAAGCTAACTCAAGCTAACTCAAGCTAACTCAAGCTAACCCGAGCTAACTCAAGCTAACTCAAGGTAGCTAAAGCTAGTTCAAGCTAACTCAAGCTAGCTAAAGCTAAGACAAGCTAACTCAAGCTAACTCAAGCTAACTCAAGCTAACTCAAGCTAACTAAAGCTAGTTCAAGCTAACTCAAGCTAGCTAAAGCTAACTCAAGCTAACTCAAGCTAACTCAAGCTAGCTCAAGCTAACTCAAGCTAGTTCAAGCTAACTCAAGCTAGCTAAAGCTAACTCAAGCTAACTCAAGCTAACTCAAGCTAACTCAAGCTAGCTAAAGCTAACTCAAGCTAACTCAAGCTAACCCGAGCTAACTCAAGCTAGCTCAAGCTAACCCAAGCTAGCTAAAGCTAACTCAAGCTAACTCAAGCTAATTCAAGCTAACTCAAGCTAACTCAAGCTAACTCAAGCTAACTCAAGCTAGCTAAAGCTAACTCAAGCTAACTCAAGCTAACTCAAGCTAACCCGAGCTAACTCAAGCTAACTCAAGGTAGCTAAAGCTAGTTCAAGCTAACTCAAGCTAGCTAAAGCTAAGACAAGCTAACTCAAGCTAACTCAAGCTAACTCAAGCTAACTCAAGCTAACTCAAGCTAGTTCAAGCTAACTTAATGAAGTTAACCCAAGCTAACTTGGGTTAATGAAGTCAAACTCAAGCTAACCCGAGCTAACTCAAGCTAACTCAAGCTAATTCAAGCTAACTCAAGCTAACTCAAGCTAATTCAAGCTAACTCAAGCTAATTCAAGCTAACTCAAGCTAGCTCAAGCTAACTCAAGCTAACCCAAGCTAACTTAAGCTAGCTTAAGCTAATTAAAGCTAATTAAAGCTAACTCAAGCTAACCCAAGCTAACTTAAGCTAGCTCTAGCTGGCTGCCACTGTTAGGCCATTTGGGAGCGCTTTTCTCGCACTCTGATTGGCTGCCACTGTTAGGCCATTTGGGAGCGCTTTTCTCGCACTCTGATTGGCTGCCACTGTTAGGCCATTTGGGAGCGCTTTTCTCGCACTCTGATTGGCTGCCACTGTTAGGCCATTTGGGAGCGCTTTTCTCGCACTCTGATTGGCTGCCACTGTTAGGCCATTTGGGAGCGCTTTTCTCGCACTCTGATTGGCTGCCACTGTTAGGCCATTTGGGAGCGCTTTTCTCGCACTCTGATTGGCTGCCACTGTTAGGCCATTTGGGAGCGCTTTTCTCGCACTCTGATTGGCTGCCACTGTTAGGCCATTTG